>NC_049907.1:51494255-51794255 GCF_001411555.2 Juglans regia | reverse complement strand
ATGTGGAAGGAGCAGTGGAGTCATGGGCTTCCTGCAAATTGGATGATGGCATGGTTTGTAAGGGTGGCGGGTTGAGCAAGAAGGGGCAGCTGTAGTTGTTAAGATGAGCAGGGGTTTTGCGTGGTCGAGTGGAACGTCGGAGTGGTAGTAGTGGGGGAGGAGGTGGGGGTGCAGAGAGTGAGTTTGATAGATTATGATGTGGTGTGGGAGAAGATGCTTGGGGTTGGTAGGTTGAGGAAATGGGTGTCGGCAAGGTGTAGTTGGAGTCGGGGTCAGGTAGGGAAAAGTTTGGAGTTGTTGATGGATTAGGCAGTGTGTTTAAGTTGGGGAGAAGAGAGGGAGTGTGAAATGGAAAAAGTGTTTCGTGAAAGACCACGTCGCGCGAGATGAAGGTTTGATGAGTGTCGAGGTCTAATAATGTATAGCCTTTGACATCAAAAGGGTGACCGAGGAATGCACAACGACGACTTCGAGGGTCAAATTTTTGGCGATGGTGGGAGAGTGTAGAGGCAAAAGCAAGACAGCCGAAGACACGTAAATGCGAGTAAGATGGAGGTTTATTGAATAGGATTTCATAGGGAGATTTGTTTTGAAGAATAGGAGTGGGAATGCGATTAATCAAATAAGTGGCGGTGAGTATGCAATGAGACCAAAAACGCAAGGGAATGCTAGACTGAAATCTAATGGCGCGAGCGACTTGAAGTAAGTGTCGATGTTTGCGCTCGACTAAGCCATTCTGTTGAGGTGTCTCTACACAAGATTTTTGGTGAATAATTCCATGTTTAGAATAAAAATCATGCATGAAAAATTCAGGTCCATTGTCACTACGTAGGATTTTTATTCGAGTGTTGAACTGTGTTGCGACTAAGTTGTAAAAGGATATGATACAGTCACGAGCATCAGATTTTTTTTTTTAACAAATAGACCCAAGTACATCGAGAATGATCATCAACAATGGTAAGGAAAAATTTACTGCCATCATGCGCAACAATAGAGTGGGGTCCCCACAAATCATAGTGTATGAGTTCAAAACAAGAAGAGGTTGTATGAATGCTGGAAGTAAAGGGAGTGCGAGACAGTTTTGCAAGAGGACAAATTAAACAAGGTAAAGTTTGCTTTGTATTCATTTTTGTGTCTACATGATGATCAGAAATTAATTGCATGCGGGAAGGAGATGGATGGCCTAACCGATAATGCCATAAGTCATGAGCACTATCGACAGGTTGTACAGCAGCAGAAATGTGATTTTGAGAATGAAAATTTTGGGATAAAGTATTGGTTAAGGCCTGTGGGGAAACTGGATCAGTACGAAGGTGATAAAGACCATGCTCCATGCTACCCTTCCCAATCGTTGTCCAGGGAGAAAGGCCCTGTATAAAACAAGAAGTAGAGAGAAAAATGAGACAACAATTTAATTGTCTTGCGAGTTGACAGGCATATAACAAATTAAAACTAAAGGACGGGACACAAAGAACATTGTGGATTAAAATGTTGGCTGTTACTTGCACAGTACCAATGTGGGTAACGGCAGCAAGCTCCCCATTAGGGAGTTTAACAGATTGAGAAATGGAGGATGTAATGGTCTTGAAAAGAGAGGGGTGGCAGATCATGTGATCTGTTGCCCCTGTATCAATAATCCAAGGTGATGTTGAATAAGATGTAGAGAGGCAAAGAGAGATACCAGTAATGAAAGGGGAGTGAGGGTTGGAAGAAATAACCGTCTGAATTTGGTTGGCGGATGGTGAAGAATCTTTACTGTGCAATAAGGCTATAAGATCTTGGTATTGCTCCCTTGTCAGCGACAAACTTGACTCAGATGTTACTGCAGAGGCGCCTGGAGAAGGGACATTGGCTTTTGGTTTATGGAGCTTATGGCCGGGAGGATACCTGTGGAGTTTGTAACAGCGATCAACAACATGGCCAGTCATCTCACAGTGGGTGCAAACGGGTGCTGTTGCATTGCCAGATTTGAAACAGTTGGCTAATGTATGTCCCGTGATTTTACAATGAGAGCAATAGAGTTTGTCTCTTTTGTTTTGGCTTGGAGAATGGTTCGTGGTGTATTTACGAGCAGCAAGAGCAATGGTGTCATTGGCTGGGTTGTGGCTGGTGAGTGCTCGGTGTCTCTCTTGCTGTTGGATATATGAAAAAACTTTGGTGACTGGCGGTAGTGGATCAATTAACATGATTTGGTCTCGAACATTGCTAAATGAGTCGTGAAGGCCCATAAGGAATTGCAGTACACAATCCAGTTGATATCGTTCAGAAACAAGCTTGGTTGAGCCACATGAACAAACAGGTAAAGGGTCATAAACTGATAATTCATCCCAAATAGATTTGAGTTTACCGTAATAGGTGTTGACAGAATCATTGTCTGAGTCAGGTTAGCCAACTGCTTCTTGAGTTCATATATACGTGGTCCATTTTGTGGTGAGAATCGCTCTTCCAGTTCACTCCAAATCTGGTGTGCATCATCGACAAAGGCAACTGATGAACGTAAAGGGATGCTGATGGAATTCTGCAACCAAGATACGACCATGTCGTTGCATCTTTCCCAGAGTCCAATAAGCGGGTCATTGTGATTGGATGGTTTGGTGAGGGTTCCATTTAGGAATCCAAGTTTATTTTTGGCTTGGAGTGCTCTTTGGATTGATCGAGACCATGTGCAGAAGTTATCGACATTGAGAAGTTCCGTAATAAGCACAGTGCCGGGATTGTCTGAGGTTTCAAGTCTGTAAGGGTTGGTTGGGTCTGCAAGGTTGAGAAATTTGTTGGGAGGAGTAGGAGGATCGGAGGTGTCCATTGTTCACCGCTCTGATACCATGTCAGTTTTAGTGAAAGTATGGTTGAATTTGATATGAGTATAGCTGGGAATGAAGAAGCAGAGCAAAAAGGATAGAGGATGAAGACGCAGATGCGTAATAATTTGACTAAAAGTTTTCTTACTTTTCTATGCTGTACAGTGAACCATATATAGAAGAAATTATCTATTTTCTATACAATGTAAAAAGACTAAGCTATCCTAAATATCTATACAAATTACAATCTGTGATGGCAAGTTTGTTGAGGATTCTGTTGTGTGTCTCTCGGGTTGTTTTGGTGAGGTGGCAGAGGAATTGTATTCTGCAATAATTAGAAAAAAAAATTAAAAAAATACAAAAAAGAATAGTATCCTTATTTCTTAAGAATAGAAAATTTGGGGATAGCGTCATCGAATACTAAGTGAATAATCTAATGATTTTCAACCTTTTAGCATAAAATTATAATAAAATGATAAGTTTACTATTTGCTATCACTTATTTATTATTTTATAGTATATTTAAAATTTTTATTTATTTTATTATTTTCTTTTAACTATTTTTTAACATGTTTAATCGTTAAAAAACTTAAAAAAATTATACAATTTTATTAATAATAAAATTTTTAAAAAATTAAAAAATAGTATATAAATGCTACGATAAGCTATCATTAATAATTCATTATCCTAACTTATTTAGTGGGGTCAAAAAGACTTGGCTTGACACTGTCCACCATAACTACTCCCCCTCGTAACTCGTTCGCATGCTACAGACATAAATAGATACTCCTTTCATATCCACCGATCCAGTAACAATCCGCCACGTCATCGGATTGTTTACTTTGCCAATTACGATAGCTTTCACTTTTTTTTTTCTTTTTCTTCGCTAAACTGCCCTTATCTACCAATTGGAATGACGAAACGGCCCAGAATTCGATAACCCGATTGAGGTTGCTGGCTGTAACATTACCGAATGAAAACGGCTGCAGACAATCTTAATGCCCTTCCCCTATATAATGATAGGAACTTAATACTACGCCTCAGCCCATCTATCGCATTACCCCCTGCTCTCTCTCCAGCCCTTTCTGTTTCCTCCTTTCCTCATCTAAAACTTGAGACCCACCGCCCTAGCTAGGCTTAGGCTAGAACTGGCTAACTTTCAGGAAACTCTGGAGGAAACTGATTCCAGTAATCGACGGGTGGTTCTCGCCCTCTATGAAGCCCTGAGCTCGCACGACGTGGCCACGGTGCACCAGATCGTCGCCCCCGACCTCGAGTGGTGGTTTCATGGTCCGCCTTCTCACCAGTTCTTGATGCGCCTTCTGACCGGCACTGCCCTCGCTTCTGCCACATCTTTCCGATTTGTCCCTCAGTCCATCACTTCCTTCGGGCCCACCGTCCTCGTCGAGGGCTGCGACCACGCCCGCTCTATTTCCTGGGTTCACGCCTGCACCGTCACTGATGGGGTAATCACTCAGGTCAGGGAGTACTTCAATACATCCCTCACCGTCACGCGCCTCGGTAACTCCAACTCATCTTCAACGCTGTCGGATTTCTCTTCCACGCCGTCATCCTCATCAACGGTTGAGATAACGCCGCTCCATTGCCCGTCCCTTTGGGAGAGCAGCGTCTCCAGCCAGGTCGGAAAGTCGGTGCCGGGTCTGGTCCTGGCGATATAGTACTATTTTCTCCCTATATTCCTCCGATCAGCTGCAGTCGTTACTATTATTAAAAATAAATAAAAGTGCACAGGTGTCAGCCCCTGATTGAGTGAATCACTTATGGGCTGAGCTGGATTGCCGTAAAAGATCAAGTCGGAGAGATGTAAGCTCCTTATTAAGGTCGTGTATGGGTGTGGGTTTGCTTGTTTGGCTGGCATCCTAGTTTGTATGTTTGCGTGCCTGTCTGTCTGTCTGTCTGTCTTTCTGGTTGTCGTGTTTAGTATCGCGGTGGTGTTGGATTGATCGTGTGTGAAGGACGTGGAAACCATGACGGTGGAATATTCGTATTGGTCATATACCGATGCATTTCATGTAATCTCGTGTTTTGGTTGTGCAATAAAGATATATGCTCGTGATTGTGATATGATTTTTCTGACGTCCGATTGACATATTTTAATACGAGGGTACGTACGGTGGTGGGCATGGGTGATGGATCCGATCCACCTTCGCTTTAATATTCGCATGGTCATAGGTCTACCAACTCTATTGCATTAAGAAAGAAAAGAAATCACATTTTTTCATAATGAAAAATAAAGATGTATTATATATAAAATAGGGAAGGACGGACCTGGACGGTGGCAGTACCCATCCCGACACGGAAGGGAATTAATGATGCCCCTTTTGGTCAATGTATATCTATATGCACGATCATGTAATTAGGGTTGGTTCCGTGTCCACCTTAATCTAACAATATATGAAGTTGCGTACGTGGAAAATTGCTAACAAAATGCATCTTGACATCAGATTTTAACTTGCTTAAAAATGGTTGATCACTTGATTGTTATCTTAATGAAAAAAAAAAGATGGCAAGAGTGAATTGGGTAATTACCAAATCACTGGGGATTAGTGATAAAACGAAGACGAGGTTTTTTAAAAAAAAAAAAATTGACAAACAATTGTGTCTGTTTGAAATTTTGTAAGGAGCATGATGAGGTTGACAAATATTGTCTGATCAGAGAAAAAGATGTGCATACTCAAAAGTTCCACGCACCATATGAACAAAAAGTAATGAAGACGGTGCCTACTGACATGTAGATTGAGATAATCGGATCCACATATACATAAACTAGATTTGGCAGTTTTTTTTATCATTAATTTAAAGAACAGTTCCGAAGCCACGTGTTCTGTGGATATGACCTCATGACTCATGACAGCTTATTCTTTGGACTATATGCATAATTAATAAGTAAAGCTAGCCTATATATATAATAAATGAAGAATTTTATTTATTATTCTCACGTTATATGTCATACATAATTTTTTTATTTTTTATTTTATTAAATATGTAATGTATAGATAATAAATAGAAAAACTCAATTAATTTAGAAATAATAAAACGAAAACAAAAATTTTAAAAAATTAAGTGCAATACATAATGTTTGAAGATGATGAATAGTAAAATTTGATTTAGATTTTAATATAGTTATATACAACGATCAGATTTTGACTTAGATTAATTGGTAGGATTTTCTTATTATTGTTTTTATCAAATCATTAATTAATAAAAAGTAAATCATAGATATTACAAAAAGTAAAGTATTGCTAAATAGGGTGAAGAAAACAAATTTAAATAAAAAATGCAATGAACTAAAAGGTCGGACCTAATCTTTGTAAAGAGGATTGCCCGACAACGATTTGATATCATGTGGACTAATCGAATGGTTGCATTTTTGTTGAAGATCTTTACTTCCATTTTCTTCGTGTCCCCATGCATGATTCAAAGAAAACAGGAACATATATATAACATCATGATTAAAAGGATAAAAAATCTCAATCGTTGGTTGCATTTGATCAGGAACACACGCGATTATATCGGTAATAGGAGTACTTGCACGCTAATGAGAATGGGATGGCGTAGGTGGAGTAGATACTGAAGACCTAAGGTTAAGGAATATATATGTTATTGCGACGCATGTAGTCGGTGGAGTCAGGGTTAATTTGTGGCAACAAGTAGCCGGACGACTCGCACATGCATGGCTTAATGGGCGATGCATTAGCCGCTCACACTACATATTCAGATGATAGAGGCCGTTTAAGTCTCGTTATAAATTTAAAAGAGTAAAAATAAAATTATGGAAAACGAAATGATATTAAGAGAGGAGATCAAAGGAAGGAGCTCGGAGCTCCATCCCTCTCTTGGATTGGCTCAAAAAGAAAGGATGTATTTGGGTTTGTTAATCTTGTTGGAGAAATAGATCAGAGAGGGAGAAACGCGTTAGTTGTCGATAACTTGGTGCTTTCAATAGTAGTGTGCGAGTGTACTACGTACCATATGATCAGCTACACTCCTTATATATATAATTGAATGGTTAATTAAGGATTTATTAAAAGGAAAGTTTTGATCAGTACTTGATCATGTGCGCTTATAATTATAAGCGAAGATGCGTGCGGCAACAAGCTGCTAGCTTAACCGGCCTTGTTGAAGTAGGATATATATAGTATGTGCTAATTTTTTCTGAATTCATAATTAAATATTTTTTAATTCATCTTCTGCCGTTCGTTTGGCTGACGTCGTTTATGAAAAATATTGTAAGATCATGCAGGACGGCCTAAAGAATCAAAACGTGCTCTGCATTAAATGATTTTATGATATGAGAGAGACAGAGAGATCAGAGAGATGCAGGCCATTCTACTTGCACAAGATTGCGAACTTCCAACATTCGTAGCTAGGCACGCATCGATCTCAACCAGATCATATCAATATTCCAGATTCTCTAAAGATTCCTTGAACTAGTGTAGCTTTAATATTACAGCTTTTTTAACTAAATAAAATTGCAATTTAGATAATATTAGCATGTATATAATGGGTTGCTGTATCCCAAAGTAGTTCAAAAAAAATATTATTCCAATTAAATACATGAGTTTGGTAATTAAATAGGTCTGTATATATATATATATGTAGGCTTGTAGCTAGTGGCCTGGCTCGAATATGCCATGTGGAATTTATTTATTTCAATTGGTAGTTTGTGATAAGAAGACCAACATGCAAAAGGTGATGCATACCCGATATATCCTGTTGCCTGCCTGCAAATGTATGTGTGGAAACTAGACGTACGTGGGATTGAAATGGATGGTGGGAGAGCCACTTTTCACGCCTAAATGACTTTTCATGCACCTAGACGTTTTGCCTAAAATTAATGATGGCTATACATATATATATTGTACACTGATATTATGCTTTCATGACTATCGAAACACTTACTTTTACATGTTAAATCAGCTAGCTCGAGCTGTTTATAAGTCTGCATGACGAGCTAATTAATGAAACACGCACAGATCTTGATATTATATAATATCGATGTGATCATCTGCACTAGGATTTATAATGTCGAGTAGTACTGTAATGGTGGAAATCTATCTTTCTTTCAAATTAGAATAGTCGCTGCAAATGAGTAAACAATAATTGCAATATCAAATTTCGTATATATTGTTTTAAATTTCAGCGACGATAAGAAAATTACCGCAAATAAAAATTAATTGTAGTGATTTTTTTGGCGGTGATAATAAAATCGCTAGAAAAGACGTTATTTCTTGTAGTGACATGAATATATATGAGGGATCGAATCAACTTCTTTGTTTTTAATACAAATTAACCTTGTCATGATTGTCGCGTAATTTTCCATGTATTTTCTATCCTTCCCTACATTCCCCCATCTTCTTTTGTCTCCCTAAATGGGTAGACTAGTAGATCAAGTGGTCAATTCACAATTTAATTGTGGTTTCTTACACATATAATTCGCGCATAAATAAATAAAAGTTGTCGAGTATATTCTTCGTTGCATGTGATGCTATTTTAAATATATATATTTATATTAATTGTGATTTGTGAAGTGGATGTCCTTATCTTAATTAAAAGTTGTCATTTCTGATATAGGTTTGGCAGCTTATTCAGCAAAATAAAGAATTTAGATCAGGAAAGATATTATTGATGAGAAGAATGACTCGTTCATCCACGTCAGCCGTGTGAAAGTCTCGAATTGTTTATCTTTTCGTTAGTAAGGACTCGTTTATCAAAGAAGAAAAATGGAAATTCCCTCCATCCAATTATCAAAGTTTTTTTTTTTTTAAATTATAACAGGACATGATCAATTCTCAATAGATTCGGTAATACAAAAAAAATCACAATAGAGATATTTTGGAGGTAAAAAGGGAAAAATTTCAAACCACTATTCCTCTAGTGGCGGAAATCTTGGCGGTGCTGTTAGCATCTAACATGGCCTTCAATCAGATCTAGCAATAATAGAAGAGGATGTTCAGTCGATATTTACATCTATTGAGAATCCATATTCGACTCCTTTCTGGAGCATCTTAACAATTATTGGCGACATTCTTTTTATCTCTCAACTTCATCAAGATTGAAAATTTATTAAGATATATCGATCTCAAAATTAATGTGCGCACTCAGTGACGCAATAGGCAGCTACCAATCTTGATTTTGGAAGCCTACTCTTAGATAATATTCCTAATTATTTATTGTATATTGATAATAGAAAGAATCTACCTTAAACTTTTGTACTTTCTTTATATATAATATACTTGATTAGCAAAAAAAAAAAAAAAGGACTCGTTTAGATGTTGAAAGTATCCGAGCACAGTTTATTTTTAGATTTCGCTCAACATCTAAACAAACATTTTAATTAAGTTTAATTTTGAATTTCATGGACCCACAACTAACAAGCATAATTAAAGAAGTAACCTTGTTTCAATTGTCTCACTAACACCAATTTTACAACATTAGCAATCCTAATAGCTAGCTGGGAGACTATTTCAATTTACTACTATAGATTTTTCTTTTCAAGTCGACTTGATTGAGAGACAGAAAAATCAGCAATGTCATGTGTTCGCTTGGGTTGTACTTTTACATGTGCCCTAAGACTATGAGACCTTCCAAGATGTGAATAGGCAACATCCTTTTGTTGGCTAAAACTAAAAGAGGTTGGAATCTCTACCATATCCTCCAGTCAAACACATAAATGCTTGAGTGTAAGACGGCCTCTATTAATTATTCTGACTATTTTCTACTAAAAATGGTATGTATGAGGTAGAGACTGACAGACTTGGTAGGGAAAGTTTGGAAAGCAAGCACAAAAAATGCCATTGCGGCCATATTAATATGGCTCACTCTACTATACCATGTTTGATATTTGAATTAGATGAGAAAAGTGAAAACAAAAACACAGTACTTTTAAAAAGTCTTCTTGACAAGTTCCGGACTCATCCAAACCTATACAAAAACGAGGCCCATACCGTATGCCTGATTCAAAATGGGTCTAAAATCTTGTGTGGAGCAATAATCTGGGTACTTCTAGTTCTGGGCCCTCTTCGAAGATATTGCTCTGTTTCCTATTTTGCTAGCCTTGCTGGTTGGTTGGCCTACCATCCCTGTCCCAGACTTAAAAATAGGCAAATACTTAGGGAAGTACTCTGTACTCTAGACTGCCAAGTTGGCGGATATCTGAAATGTAAAATCCTTTTTTTTCCGTTCTTACTTATTAAGGCTTTTTGCTCAAACTCAAAGATCTCGGAACCCTTCCATGAATTGAAACCCGTATATGGTTTGCCAACCCAACAGCCCCAAAAAGAAAACCAATCCACACTTCTTTTTCCACATCCCCCCCTTCGAGATATTAAACACTTTCTGTTTGTCTCTCTGTTTGTTAAATGGGAAAATCACTTCCTTTCACGGCGAAGCTTCAAGAATTCACCAAAATTGTCACACCGGCCAGACTCCAAACTCCCAAACGCGACAAACCCATATCGCGAATCCGGGTTTCATCCCCGGAAACAGGGAAACTCGGGGTTTCCCGACTCGACTCCGATCGATTAAAGCAGCAAAGCTTGATGAAAAGCTTGGAGGGGCAGCAGGACCAAATCCGGGTGCCGTTGGCCCAGGTGGTCTCGGACTGCGCCAAGCGGTGGTTCCAGGACGCGCTCAAGGAGGCCAAGGCCGGTGATAGCGCCATGCAGGTCCTTGTCGGCCAGATGTACTACAGTGGCTATGGTGTCCCCAGAGATCCTCAAAAGGTCTACTTTTAATTTTTTTTTTTTTTTTTTGTTAATAATCCTTGCTTTTGCTATCATTTCTCGTAGCTGTTGTTCATTGTGAAAAGATTTAGACAGAAATATTTTGGTGAATAGCCATTGTGTTACAATCTCCCATTGACTAAGTATGGAATTAGTTGATGGTTTATAAGTCCTTAGACACCCTTTCCTTATAAACTAGTTTTTAAGGGTAAGTTCTACCTAATGGGTTCTTAACAAATAGTATTAGAGCTACCTCACATTTAAGGTCATGTTGCAACGGTTGCAATCGTGCGGCACAGGGGATGATGCTGGCATGGCAGTGTTCGCCCGGAGCTAGGAAAAGACCTAGCACACAGGCAGTCCATGTGAGCGCCGAGACCGCCGTGGACGTCGGTTGCGAAGCGTGGTGGTTGTTATGATCCCACATTGACTAAGTATGGAATTAGTTGATGGTTTATAAGCCCCTAGGCATCCTTCCCTTATAAACTAGTTTTCAAGGGTGAGTTCTACCTAGTGAGTTCTTAACACATTGCGACATGCATGTGGTGTAGGAGTCCTTTATTATATAGAATTCTTTACAAGTATAGAGTAGGTGCAAATAACTAGTTATGACTTGCAAACAAATCCTACACCAGAATACTAACTCTACAACAATCTATATTCTTTACAACTTGCATGCGGTAGATGTTGACATTTCTCCATATATCATTCCAAGAATTGATTGCCTTGACATTTCTATAGCTGTTATTTTTTACTCTCTCAACACTCCCCCTCAAGTTGGAAAGTGAATGTCAATAACTCCCAACTTGCGTATCATGGTCGAGAAAGCTTCTCATTCCCACTGGCAAACAGCGATGCAATCTGAATTGGCTGCTTTGGAGGCTAACCATACTTGGTCCCTCACTTCTCTTCCTCCCGGCAAGAAGGCTATTGGTTGTCATTGAGTTTATAAAATCAAGCGCCACTCAGATCGTACTATTGAGCATTACAAAGCTCGTTTGGTGGCCAAAGGCTACACACAACTAGAAAGTATTGACTATCATGACACATTTTCCCCTACTACTAAAATGATTACTGTTCGTTGTTTATCAGCCTTGGCCGCTGCCCAGAATTAATCTCTTCACCAACTTGACATCCATAATGCTTTTCTTCATGGTGATCTCCATGAAGAAATTTATGTCTCCACATCCTGGTCTTCAGCGACAAGGGGAGAACATGGTGTGTCGCCTCAACAAGTTGTTGTATGGCTTAAAGCAAGCCTCTCGTCTATGGTTTACCAAATTCTCTACAGCTATCCAAGCAGCTGATTTTGTTCAATCCAAAGCAGACTACTCATTGTTCGTGTGTCGGAAAGGCAAATCATTTACGGCTTTGTTGATATATGTCGATGACATTCTTATTACGGGTAATGATCTCACTGCCATGTCTGCTCTTAAATAGTTTTTGCATGGTCATTTCCAGATTAACGATTTGGGCAATTTGAAGTACTTTCTGGGCATTGAAGTCTCTCGATCAAAGAAATGTATCTTTATCTCACAACGGAAATACACTCTGGAAATTCTGCAAGATGGTGGTTTTTTGGGTGCTAAACCCATGAAGTTTCCCATGGAACAAAACAAGAAACTTTCAGATGAAGGTAAATTACTTAGACATCCATCTCAATATAGGCGGATCATTGGATGCCTAACTTATTTGACCATTATCCGGCCAGATATCACTTATTCGGTACATGTGTTGAGCAGATTCATGCATATGCCACGCAAACCACACATAGAAGCTGCCTTGCGTGTGTTGCGGTACTTGAAAAATAATCCAGGACAAGGTTTATTTTTTTCCTTCTCAGAATGATTTATCTTTGCGAGCTTTTTGTGATTTTGATTGGGCAGGTTGCCCAACATCTCGTAAATCCATCGCAGATTATTGTGTCTTTTTGGGATCTTCTCTTATTTCATAGCGAACAAAGAGACAGAAAACCGTATCTCTCTGCTCAGCAGAAGCCGAATATAGAGCCATGACATGTGCATGCTGTGAGTTATCTTGGCTACAATCATTATTGAAGGATTTGCAAATATTACATCCAAAGCCGACATTGTTGTACTGCAACAACAAAGCAGCTCTTCACATAGCAGCCAATCCCCTTTTTCATGAAAGAACCAGACATATAGAGATGAATTGTCATTTTATTTGTGACAAGATACAAGATGGTTCGATTGTGACTAAGTATGTTACTTCGGCAAATTAACTTGCAGATGTATTCACCAAGCTATTGGGAAAGGAAGCTTTCTCGACCATGATACACAAGTTAGGAGTTCTTGACATTCACTCTCCAACTTGAGGGGGAGTGTTGAGAGAGTCAAAAATAACAACTATGGACATTTGTTGAGAGAGTAAAAAATAACAACTATGGAAATGTCAAGGTAATCAATTCTTAGAGTGATATATGGAGAAATGTCAACATCTACCACATGCAAGTTGTAAAGAATATAAATTGTTGTAGAGCTAGTGTTACAGTGTAGGATTTGTTTGAAGCATGTTTTGGGTGTCCCGGTGGATATCCATTTAACTTCCAGCATGTCTCACACACATGGTGATCTCGATCACAGTAAGAGCAATGTAAAGGTTTTCGATTAGAGTTAGAGCGAGAAGAAAAACCTTGTCCATGTCGAACAGCCAAGGCTACCGGTTCATCCTGTTGAACTGCCATGGCTGAAGTCTCCATTGTTTCACGTGCAGCGCCTAGACTCCGTTGTTTTTCTTCCTGTATAATGGAAGAGTAAGCCTGTGCAACATCAGGGAGAGGGTTCATTAAAAGGTTGTCCTTGAATTGCAATGTAGGATTCATCGAGTCCCATGAGAAACTACATCAATCGACATCTCTTACTTCCTACCCCACAAGTGCAAGCTGCTTCATTATAGGATCCCAGTTCATCCCATAATTTTTTAAGCCTTGTGTAGTAACCCACAACAGTCATCTGATCTTGAGCAAAACAAGCAACGTCCCTCTCAAGCTGGAAAATGCAAGGAGCATTGCTTTGAGAGAAACGACGCTGAAGGTCTTCCCATACCTGGTCTTCCCATACCTCCTTGGCAGTAGTTGAAAAAATAATGTTGTCTGCTATTCCGGAGTAAGTGAATTGAAGATCCAAGAAAGAACCATATCATTGCGTTTTTTCCATGATGCATTCTCGTCTGGTTTGGTGGTGACAGAAGGCATTGTGGTGGTTCCATCTATGAAATCCAACTTGGATTTGGCACTCAAAGAGATGACCATGGCTCTGCACCAGGTCAAGTAATTATCCCCATTGAGGGGCTTGGAAACAAGAACCATTCCGGGATGGTCGGAATGATGGAGTAAATAAAGATTGGTGACATCGTGCTTGTCTTCAATCGAAGGATGCTCAGTTGACATGACAATGAGCAACAGAAAGGCAAAGGAAAGAATAAAAGAAGCAGAGAGCTATGGGAACGTTCCCTGCTCTAATACCATGAAAAGATTTAGACAGAAATATTTTGGTGAATAGCCACTGCGACATGCATGTGGTGTAGGAGTCTTTATTATATAGAATTCTTTATAAGTATAGAGTAGGTGCAAATAACTAGCTATGACTTACAAACAAATCCTACACCGTAATACTAGCTCTACAACAATCTATATTCTTTACAACTTGCATGTGGTAGATGTTGACATTTCTCCATATATCACTCCAAGAAGTGATTGCCTTTGACATTTCCGTAGCTGTTATTTTTTACTTTCTCAACACACTGTATTAGTCATTGTTAACTTGTGATTACTGAATCAATATTTTAATCATCTGTTATGAAGGGACGCACTTGGATTACCAGAGCTTCAAAAAACCGGGTTTTAGTTTGGAAAGTAAGCAACAAACATCCAGGTATTCTGTATTCTCTCTCTGGCTGGTTATTGTTGTGGCCTTGCTTTCTTTAGTTGATGAGTATTTTGTTTCCTTTAGGTTACAATGCAAGTGACTCGGATTCAGACGACTCGAAGGGCGATGAAAAATAAGGTCAAATGTGATTTTCTGTTGATTGTACTTGTTGAAGTTTTTCAGTGTTGGCCAAAGTTGGTGATCAAATAATGGGTGTAATTTGTTATTAACACTTTTTCAACCCCCCTCTAAAATGTGCATTTGGCTCAAAGCCATAACCTCAACATCAGTGGAAACTGAAAAGGTAAGTTATTACTCTGTTCCTTATTTTCAAGCATTATAAAAATTGTCTATAACCTATATAATTTTTAAACAGGTGTTTCATTCCTGCATTAAAATGATCAAGAATCGGGTCATGTAAATTTTATTTAAGTTTTGAAGAATTTGAAAGGTCATATAAATAAATATTAGATAATATAGAAGAATAACACTTTGTGCGCTTCCTTTCTTTTCTCTCTGTCTAATTTTTTACTGTTATTAATTGAAGAATGCCACAATTAGGAAAGTCCAAAATCATGTTACAAACAAAATTAATAATTGATAATTTTCTTGTGCATCGGACGGATGCATGACTAGTTTTTCATATTCTTAATCCATTGAAAAAGAGTTATTGTTTCCCACATATCTCTAGATTCGATATTTCAGATATACGTGTGTGGGTAAAAGATACATTGCTTGCGAAAATTTTTTAGGGTAAACTAACACAATTATCTTCAGTTATGCATGAACTGCTGAACCCTGTTACTCTCAATAAGACTTGAATTTGTCAACCTTTCTGGCAGTCAGTTGTGCCCCTTTTTATTTCAAAAGTTGGGAGCCCCTGTCTGCGACTTAATCTAAGGATTGTGATTATTACTCGGTGCATAACAGAGCTGCATTTATTTTTCTCACGTCATCTCTCTTTTAATTTCCCTTCTCATTTCTTTGTGCATTCTTTATGTATCGCCAGCTGTTTTGTACTTTACGAGTTTTGTGTTTTTGTTGGGCCCTTTGCCCGCTTTAAGCTGCCAAAATTCAATTTTTTTTTTATGCATTATAAAGCATATTATTGTTGTTTCGTAATCTTGTTGATTTTCCTGCATGGTTCTTGATCTGACTGCGTGATGTAAAAATTATTTGAGCTACAATATGTACAAGAAGCATAAATTATCATGTTGTTATTTCTTTCTACCTCAAGATAATAACAAAAGAACTTGAGGAAATATGCAGAGCATGCTGCAATCAGATAATTAGATAAAAGCGGCTCATGTATATAGGAGAAAGCATTCCTAGCAGCAACAGATTACGTTGTTAGTGTTCCTTTGGAACTTGGTAGGACAATAGGAGGTTCTTGAAGGTACATGGTTGCCTTTTTTCTCAGTGTCAGGGAAAAGGAAAGAAAGGAAGCGTCTAAAGTTATTGACTTTTAACTTGAATAATCAAGCCATCTTAGAAATGATTACTGTTCTGCTTTTTAACCAGCATGATCTGCTAATTACTATGTTATGATATATAGCTATTATTTTGCTGTGGATGCTGGGCTGTGATAAGTTCAAAGCAGACGTGGTTTCCTGGACAGTTTACAGGTTGATTTTTCAAGCATTTTCACTCTCCTGCCTTATTTTTTGTTGCAATGTCAAAGTTATTGGGGATGTTGACGACTGTATTGAGATGATATACTGGTGGGAGCGCCAATTTTGAATGGTTGTGCTCCGTGTGCATTTGCATTGGACAAATCGACTAGACTGCTTAAATAAAGAGCCTCTCACGTTGTACCGTATATCAACAACTCATATATGGATTACTTGAATCGTTGTTTGAACTCATGGATGTAAGAAGATTCTACATGGTGATGATTTTAAGAATCAGATTTGTTTTATGACCTTCTAACATGTAGACATTCTACACGAAAGTTATAAGTTATACCACACGCCTCCTCTCAATCAAACAAGGGATTTGTTATTTTTACCATTCTATCTTAATCTCTCTTTTGTGATGTGCTTGGATTTTGAAATTCAAATATTCGAATAACAAAAACCATTTGGGAATAATCCAAATTTTTTAGTTATAAAAGCCATTGATAGGCTCCAACGCATAGTAGTGCAAATGGAAAAAAATAAAATAAACACACTTTTTTACAACGGTAGCAACTTCTTTACATAGTTGGTAGCAACACCTGGTGTTGGATTAAAGTCCATTTGTATGAGAAGTTTTACCTTGCCTCGAATGGACACAAGGAGGCGTCGTCCAATCAGGACAATGTCATCTCCCTTCGCGCCTGTCCTTTCTCCAGTCCCATGGCTTCTCAGGATTTGATGAAGCCCACAGCCCAACGCGCTTGGCTCGAGCCTGCTTTTCCCACTGTTACAACAAACATGGAGCCTTAGGATAGAAACTTAAAAGACTGGTACCTACAATAATGGAGCAAAAGATCATTTCTTACTGTCGTAAATTCCGAGCGTTTGTCGTAGGCTGTGTAATGCCATGCAAGTCCTTTCTTAAGCATTAGTTCCTTTTCGAGTGTAGGACAAGAGAGAGCAAGAAGAAGATAACTTAGTTCCTTGAAAAAAGGTCCAACAGAGAACAATGTTGAGAGCGAAGAAATTACCTGTACAAATTTCCCGTCGCAATATATATCGCCTACGCAGCGGCCATAACGATCTTGTCCATACACAAGGACTCTCAAACACTTTCCCTGAACAATCTTAGTCAGCTCCTCCTTTGCTTCTTCCCCATATGGCATTGCACTCTCAGGTGCATCTATTCCCCTGTTCATGACTTATTAACCATTGCTACTAGATGAAGCAAAAGGTTTAACTACTCAAGTCCTATGAGCCGTATAGTTTTTTTACCTTAGCCGAATTCGATACTTGCGAGCGAGGATCTCCTCATTCCGAAAATTGAGTACCCTGGTTGAGGAAACAATTAGGAACGTATAATTAATATCAATTCAATTTTGAAACCAAATCCACTAACTTTCAAACTAAAGCCTGAGTTCCAACTAACCGATATCCAGCATCTATAATTTCCTTATGAAATGCATCTGCCTCTGTATAATTCCTCTCAGAGCGTGCTTGTGATCTGTGGACTGCCGCTAGTTGTACATCACTTGGCACACACGACGACTCTCGAGGGTCTGTCGTACTAACATACACGGTCACAGTATCTCCATCTGCTACAGCTTTTGCATCAACCTAGTTTCATCAGATGATTCACTAAATCAAATCCAACTGTCGGCGTGTAGCATGACTCAATTTTCGCGACATAGAATCTGAAAAGAATATAGCTCTTACTGGTAATGTCTGAAATTCGTACTCTACTCCTTCCGGCAATGATGTTGGGGCCCCAGCAGCAAGTTCGACTCGGGTATGAGGGAGTGGAAGACCATAGAAAGCCAATAAGCCCTACAAATGGGTGATTTGTTAAAGTTTGTTATTTTCTTCCATTCGTCGTCCTATGCGTTATACAATATGTTCCATGTGACAATTCTGTTTTTATTGTACCTCCACATCTGCTTTCTTGTGCCTTTTCAAAGTCTCAATGACGAGCCTAGCAGTATCTTCAGGTGTTTTTGGAGGGGATTTTGATTCCCTCCATGCCTCTACTAACTTTCTGTACCTTCATATATTTGTCAAGATAAAGACCGTTAAAGAGACATTAAAGTATATAATCGAGCCTATCCATTACTCCTTGTTTCTAATTCTAGCATAACATTTAAGGGCATGTTTGGAGAGTGAAATGAGATGATAATTTTATAAAAAATGAATGAGAAATGTAATAGACATAAAGAGATTACACAAAATAAACTCACAAACTGATGTGGTTTCATGGAATCCGTTAAATCTACTTTATAATAAAAATAACTTTACAATCTGACGTAATATATCAAGTTACATCAGTTTGTAGGTTTACTTTTATGTAATCCCTTTGTGATTAAAATATTTTCATGTAAGTAATGAGATAGTTTGAGTTGAGTATTTTTTGAGTTTTGGAAAATGAGAGAGAAAAAGTTGAATAAAAAATATTATAAAGTTAAAATATTGTAATAATATAGTTTTATAATATTGTTTTGTTTGAAATTTTGAAAAAATTAGAATTATTTTTTATTTTTTATTTGAAAGTTTAAAAAAATTATAATGATTAGTTTAAAGATTTTGTATTTAAATTATATTTAGTATTTACGAATAATATGATATAAGATGAAATAAAATTAGATCTCATATGAGGCATCAGGAAGACTATATTCATTTGCAATAACAGACAGTTGGGGACAGATTGCGTGCTAGTTACCAATTAGCTTGCGCGTTCTTGGACGAGACAACATGCTTGCTAAGTCCTTCCGGAACCTTCAATCAATACAGTAAGAATAATTTGATTAAAAAACTGGAAATTCAAGTTGCACAGGTACCGAATTTGCTCAAAAACTTCACAATTGAATAATCCATTGCCAAACTATAGATTGTCTTGATAATTCAGCATTTCTGCGAATAATTGAGAAATAAAAGGCAACAAAAAAGTGCAGCATGCTTCATCTATGGAAGCGAAAACGCAAAATGAAAGCACAGTTGGCTAATTCGCGTTCTAGCTCCATGATACCTTGAAAATTCAACGAGATTATTCATTTCGACCTGATATAGCTAATGAAGTACAATACACATTCCTCATGTAGCAACCAGAAAATCCATAAACCCTTATTAGTCAGATGCCTTCCTCCTCCCATCGGCAAACTTAAACTACATTTAGATTGTGTTTTGAGAAGTAAATTTAGATGGTGCTTTGAGCATTTTCAATAGATTTTTCATCCTATCCTTTAAAATATATCATTAAAATTTATTTTTTTTATTTTATATATCAATCTTTATGGACAACTTTTTTTTATATTTTATAAAAAATTATATTTTACAAAATTCATTGTGTATGCTCTTAATCTAAAACAGATTCCTTCCTTGATGGATTCTCCTGTCATTTGGGAGTGGGCACCAATATTTTTGCTGAACTATCAGCTCTGAAAATGGGTCTGCTATCATGCCACCAGCTCTTTGCCGACGGTCAATTACACTGATCGCTAGAAAGTATTTGACATTTGGGATGGCAATTGACATCCTACAATTCCAAGCCTACTTGCCCCTCACCTTGATTCGATAACACCGAATGTTTCTGTTCCCTTTCTCTCTTCCCTAGGCATATGATAGGCATTTGCCCTCTAGACAGAGCAGGCAACCCAAGTTTTCAACACAGGCCCGATTTGATTGATAGATTTAATTTAGATGAATTTAGTTTAATTTAATTTAATATTTTAATTTTTAATTTTTAAATTATTAAATTTATCTCAATTTAAAATTTTTTTATAAGCAAAATTTATAATTTTTTTTCAATTTAATAACTTATTTATATGCAACATTTATAATTTTG
The DNA here is from genome assembly GCF_001411555.2 of Juglans regia. Lineage (NCBI taxonomy): Eukaryota > Viridiplantae > Streptophyta > Magnoliopsida > Fagales > Juglandaceae > Juglans > Juglans regia. Next base: position 51,774,375 of record NC_049907.1, on the reverse strand, counting down.
TTCAACTTCTCATAAATATATCTAAATTCATCTTAACATATAAACACATTTAAACTCATTTTATATAGACTCCACAAAATTTACTATACTATCTCAACTCATTATTATGCATAAATAACTTAATTCAACTCAACACAATATCTAAACGCAGCTTATAACTTTCTCCCACTTTGAGTACATGTACCATAGGTCTATTTTTATAGTTTCAGTTTTTTCGTAACTAGTGTAGGTTTCATGCATAGTCTTTTATGTCCCGTTTGGTTGTAAGATTCAACTGAAATCAACTCAGTTCAATCTAATTTTAAATTAAATCTAATATTCAAATATTTAACTCTTAAATTATTAAATATATCTCAACTCAAAACCTCTTTACACGTGAGATTCATAATTTTTTTAACTCAACACATTTTTATACGTAGGACCCATAATATTTTTTAATTTCTCATAGATAGTATTAAATTCATCTTAATATATAAACACATCTAAATTCATTTTAAATAGATTTCACATAACTCATTTTGCCTATTCAACTCATTATTATTCATAAAAAATTTACAAAAGCAGCTTAATGATCCGTTTTAGAATTTTTGTCCAAAGCTTTGTACTTGTAAATAGTATTCTTCCATAAAAATAAGAGTAATAAACCAGTTGTGCCGTCTTCTTCCATTAAAAAAACAGAGTACAATACACATTATCGGTGCTATTTAACTTTCGGGCAGCTCTGGGAGCTGCTGTTGGTTACTCCCTCTAGTTGATTTTGTACGCACTCCTAGTTGAATTTGATTTTTTTTTTATATGTATTTTTCTAACATTTTTTTAAAATAAAATCATATTTACTTAATCATTAAATTAAAAAAAAAAAAAAGAACCCAGCGCTAGCCCCATCTGAAGAAATAGCTTTTTCCTTAACTTTCTTGACAACTCTTTCTTTTAACAAAAAACAAGGAATTACAAAGATATATTCAATTTCCTACGAGTCCTCAGGGAAAAGAGACTATATTCAAGCAAAAGTATAATTTTGGTTTAGAAAAGAGGAATAAATAAATAAATAAAGGCAGCGATGATTAGACCTGAAAATAAAGGGGTGATAGTTGAAGATCAAGCAAGTAAACTAGAATAGAACTGCTCAAAAAAAAAAAAAAAAAAAACTAGAATAGACCTGGGAGGTGATCTCGAAGTGGAAGAGATCGTGGGCGAGAGCCGATACGCCGACGGTGGCAGCAGATACACCATGATGCCCAAGCGATTCAGAGTCCCCAGCTGCGGCGGGCTTGCAACATTGATAGAGGAACCTTAAGGCGTTTCCCATTTTCGATTTGCCGAAATCTGAAGCTGAGGTAGGGTAGGTGGTGATGGGTTTCAAACAGCGAATCTGAAATGAAGACCCTTTTTTTGAGTTTTTGAGTCGTGATCTAAGGCTTTCCTAATGGAATCTTTACGATTAAGTACAGGGAGGAGGGCAGGACGCAAACATCAAACAGCCAATAAGGGAGAAGAAAGACACGTGGTGCATTTTGGTTAGTCCGAAGCTATTTAAAAGGATGTAACTTTTTGCGTACGTGAGCCGCTGTTGTGAACTTGGGGTCGCGTGCTGTCAATGATTGGGAAATGAAATCAAAAACTTTTGTAATGAATAATAAAATAATTTGTAAATATTAGTGAAATAATTTAGTTTTTATATGATTTTGAAATATGAGAGAAAAAATTAAATTAAAATATTATAAAATTAAAATATTATTAAAATATTATTTTTTAATATTATTTGTGTTATAGTATTTAAAAAATTTAAATTATTTTTTATATTTTATTTAAAAGTTTAAAAAATTTATAATGATTAAATAATTATAAAATAAAAGAATTAAAATTTAAAAATTGAAAAATTTTTATATTTAAATATTATTTCAAAAGAAAGTAAGATAAGATGTGACGAGATTAATAAATCATCCAATCTCCCAACAATCCCTAAATTTCATTTGTGGGTCACTTACCGTACCTCATAAGAAGAGTAAAAGATCAATAGTTTTTACTTTTACTTTCGGTGCATGTTTGGAATTATAGTAATAAATATAACATTTAATTTTAGGATTTATATCTTATAGCTTAAATAATAAGTTTAACTATTAAAAAATTATTTATTATTTTGTAACCATGTGTTTAAAGTACTTTCAAACATATTACATTTGTTTAAAAATAAATTAAAAACATACTTTATAACTTTGAAAAGCTAATTATTTGATTATTTTAAAGATTATCCACATCCTTTTTTTTATTTTTTTAATTTTTATGGAAGATAATCCACATCCTTAAAAGTTTAAAAGTTGTAATTATCTTAAAATTGTATGAATATTTTCATCTATTGAAAGTTTTTTTTTAAATTTGAATTACGTTTTGCATTATTCAAAAAATCATGTTTAAGGAAATAATAGTACTTTTTAACTTATTTGAAACTAAAAAGTATTTTAATATATAACACCTAAACAATTTACTTTTTTCATTAGATAGCTTCGAAGATTATTTAAACACTTTTTACGACTCGTAACGTAACTAGAAACAGGCCCTTATTAGAGTAATGCTATATATAATCATGAATTATGTAAGTGTTGCGCACTCCTTTTGAAAAAAAATAAGATGTACTATTAAAAAATTAAATTTTTTTATATAAATTTTATATTTACTCACTTTTTTTCAAAATTGGTGCACGACGTTTGCACACTCTAAAAGCCGATTTGGTTATACAAACTAAATCATCTCATCTCATATTTTTATTATAATATTCTTAAATTCTTATACAAAATATAATAAACAATTCAATTTTTTTAAATTTAAAAAAAAATAATATTATATTTAATTTTCAACTTTTATTTTATCTCATCTCATTTTATTTTATCTTATTTTTATTTTATCTGTGTAACAAACGCGAAGTAAAGTGCAAATATCTGTTGTATGTACGCGTGCATTGTACCAAAACCAACTACCGTATCATTCGTATGATTCCTCAGAAGTTAGAACAGAATCCCGAGCTTGGCCTTTCCCAAAACGATGTCGTCCTTATAGAAGATGTAGTTGACGAAGTTGCACTCACGCAAATAATGTTGAAAGGTGGCCGTGGCCTTGGGTTGCAACCAGGTTACCGGTCCTCAGTGAATAGTCATGTCAAAAAGGATGGTGCCGCTGGAACCAATGATTCCGACCGATCACAGATTTCATTTTTTCTTTTCCTTTTAAACGTTTTTAAATAAAAAAAATACAAACTAACTATAAATTACTTCCTTAACTATGAAATAATAAAAATAAAACATGTATCGGTCCATTTTGGGAAAGTTTATCCGTCTCTCAACATTTTCATGTAAAAATAAAAAATAAAACAATGGGGTTATATGAATTTGGAACGAGTAATGCAATATTTTTTACTTTTTTTCCTAAAAAAATGGTTGGAAGTGGTGGTTAGAGATAACTTTTCTACCAGGATAGGATCATAATAGCATCCAATATGTCGAGGAGTCAGACAAGAGGAACCTAAATGGCGAGAACTACAGACGTTCCTTACAAGCCCGACTTGAGCAATAGCATGACCCTAGCTCTACGAAGGCATTAATGATCCATGAGCCAATAGATCACAAAAAATCATAAGCACTTCCCGTTGTGTGATTTGATCCAAGGATCTAGTGCTCATTGTCAAACTCATGGACGACTAAGCCACCACCTTTAGCGGTATGCAATATTTTTTTACTTAAGTTTTAGATTTATTTTTATTAAAATTTAAAAATATCATCCTATATCTCGAATTACATGATGGCCACACTTGAAATGGAGCATTTGGATGCTAAGATGATTTCAAATGATTTATAAATAGTAGTAAAAAAATAAATTATAGTAAAAAATAATGAATAATTTATAAATAGCAGTGAACTATTTGTGAATAGTAATGAAATTGTCTCATCACTTACCAAAGACAATTAAGGTCTAATATGGATAATGAGATGAGATTATCTGTGAATAGTAGTGAAATTGTTTGTAAATAGTAGTAAAATAATTTAAATTAGAACGTTTTATGAAGTTTTTGGAAATGTGAGAGAAAATTTAAATAAAAATATTATAACACTAAAATATTTTTAAAATTTAATTTTTTAATATTATTTTTATTTTAAAATTTGAAAAAGTTGAATTACTTTTTGTATTTTATCTGAAAATTTGAAAAAGTTGTAATGATTAAAATTATGTTTGGGGTTGCATTAGGAGTCTTAAAAAGTGTTCAGATAGCTTTAAAAGCTATGTAATACAAAAATTAGGTTGTTTTGGTGTTACATATTAAACTACTTTTTAATTTCAAATAAACCAAAAAGTACATTTGATGAAAAGTATCTTGATACTTTTCCTCAAACTCGTTTTTTTAGATAATGTGATACATAATTCGAATTTTAAAAAGACTGTCCATGGGTGAAAATACTCATACAACTTTCAGGCAATTACAATTTTCCAACTTTAAAAGATATGATTATAATCTTAAAAAAAAAAAATCAAATAATCATCATTTCTACATAAGAAAACACTTTTTAATTTGTTTTCATACAAATGTAACATGTTTGAAAGTGATTTAAATATATGATTACCAAACGGTAAATAACTTTTTAATAGTAGAACTTATTACTTAAGCTATAAGTTATAAGTCCTAAAACTATAAGCTATATTTTCTACTGCAGTCCCAAAGATACACTTAAGTAATGTTTAGATGAAAAATTTAAAAATTTAAAATTGAAAAATACTTGTGTTTGTTGTGTTTAGATATTACAATGAGGTGAGATGATATGAGATGTTATGAAAGGCTATTTCTATTCAAACCAAGACTTAATCTTTTTGCACAACTTTTGGTTTATCTTTGTGATGAGATGAGATGAGTTAAGATTAAAGTTAAAAGTTGAATAAAATATTGTTAGAATATATTTTTTTAATATTATTTTTGTTTTAAGATTTGAAAAAGTTGAGTTGTTTATTTTATTTTGTTTTGAAATTTAAAAAAATTGTAATTATTAGATGAGATAAGACAAGATGAATTGAGAGATTGTGAAAATAAACAATCTTATTAAGTTTCTCGTGATTAAATTAATCAAAATTTAATTTAGAACATCATGATTGATCATTGAAAAGTACCATTAGTCTTTCACCACTTTTTGAAGCGACATACTCATAAATAATTGGAAGATAGATGAAACAAAAAAATAAGAACAAAAAAATTTTAAATTATTTAATGTCACAGTAAAAGAATCGACAGCTAATGTTAGGATGACTGATGACTATAGCTTAAAGGATGATTCAAAGCCAACCCAACCCAACCCAAAAAATGGGGCTGCAGTTCAAACTTCAAAATCGAGACTCGTAAATGTAAGCAATCCATCTATAAGTATGGTATGCAGTATCCAAAGTCCAAATTTGTATTGACCCAATCGATCTGTAAAACCATAGATAAGGCTATCCTCCACAAACCACCCCATGAAACAATACAAACATATAGTTAAAGCATGATGATGCTTTCACTCGACACGCCGTTGTCCACCTACATCAGACAATTATTATTTCTTAAGGGACCCGTAACGTTACCACTTTTTTTTGTTTTCTTCTACAGAGTAGAACTTATTCTTACCGCACAACGTTGGGTTGGGGGGGCGATGTTAGTGGGAACTGATTGATGTATATACCCATTAATTAAGAAAGAAAAAGTCAAGGCGGCCTGCCTGCCACAGAAAGAACAAACATCCAACGGTGTTTGTTTGTGGTGCCACCGGTTCTCTTTTTCTCCACTTGTGCTTTTGACTCCATTTTGTTCATCCTAAACCCCACATTTTATACATTTATTCCTTTAATGTATGTGTGAACTGAATAATTACCATTCAAGTTTGGGTCCTCGGTTGGAGTTGCAGGCATAAGTTATTATATATTTTTATTCTCACTTTTGTCTCAATTAACCCCTGTAGTGTTTGATTTTCGCCCTCCCTATATGTGGAGGCTAGTCCCTCGAAAGTCGACATTGATAGGAATATGGGAAGCTTTATCAAAGTGAAAATTCCCATCAATCACGTAAAGAATCCAATGCCTCGCGCTCTTCACCTACATGTTTATTATATGTTTGGGATATTAACCAAACAGAAAAAAAAAGGCACAGCTTTCTTCTTCCTTTCCTCATTGATTCCATTGGCCCCTATTTTTTCTCCAATTAAGCTGTCAAAAGGGTCATTGAAGTATTAACTCCCCAATTCCAGAAACAGTACTGAAATTAGAATGGGTAATGTAAGTAGCGCAATCTATCATAACTCTTTCTGTATGCAGCATATAGGGGTGTGTCTGTGTTTGTGAATGTGTAATTTTATTATTATTATTATTATGTTTTCCTTTCACTTGTTTTTGCAATTCTAATTTTCATTTGAATTTCTTTCAGGTGGTGGAAGTTAAGGTGGGCTTGCATTGCGAGGAATGCATCAAGAAAATATTGAAGGCCATCAAGAAGATGGAAGGTCCATGAATTTCTCGTACAAAATACCTTACTCTATAATGTCTTCTATCTTTCATTCTTTCAATAGTTTAATTCCCGTTTACTACATATTGACGGTTTTGGTCATTTTGGGGAGCAGATATTGAAACGTATAATGTGGATACGCAACTGAACAAGGTCACGGTGACAGGTAACATTACGACAGAAGAGGTCATCCGAGTCCTTCAAAAGATTGGCAAAACGGCAAGAAATTGGGAGGGAGACGAGATTTATGGTTGATCCTACTACATGTTCGTTAAACGTCATTACTTGACTATCCCGGTTTGCTGTACTAGTATTTTGGGGACTGTATTCTATCCTCCTTTTTTTTTGGGTCATTTCTCTCTATATGTATTATTGGAACATCCTAAATACGAATAATAACAGATTAAATTAAAAAAGTGCAAGAGATCATAAGTCTGGATGTTAATGTCCATTAAAACTTGCAGAGAATTATAAAACCAAATAAAGCACAAAGAAACAAATGTACAAAACGCAAAGCACACTTGAGTTGAGGATTGACGCGACGGCGAGGGTCGATTATGTACAAAAACTATCCAAACTGGGAAGGGAACAACAAGAGAGTAGAGAATCGAGATGCATGCTCATCTACCGGGTCGGGAGAACCCAATTGGGTCTTTCAGTCTACCTCGGTTGCTGAATCGTGCGTGGACTCACTTTCACATTAACAATCTTGGGGGCTTTCTCCCTATACCTCGGCACTTCTGCTAAAGCTCGCGCTTTCTGCCATTTCAACGTCCCCGTTGAAACCAAATCCCTGTAATAGTCTTTTTCTTCTTCCTCGTCTGCCAAAAAAAAAAAGGGAAATTTTTAGTTAGCGAGATGGATCGGCAAGCCGGATCGAGGAGTTGACTAGGCTTTTCTCAATATCCAAACACAATTAGAGCCAGAGTAGAGTGTTACCCCTCGGATGATTCAACTTACTCTTGTCGTCGTCTAAGTAGTAGTCGTCGAAGATGGCGTCGACGTCGGGTAGATCGTCAAAATCGGGAAACTGCGCGTCAATTTGGGGATCCTGGAAGCGCTCTTGGAGCCAGTAGTCGCGGAACCAAGGGGAGGATTGGACCAGAGCCCACCATTGGTTGGAGAAGTCCTCCACCGTCCGATATGCCAAAGGCACGAACGACGGAGCGTTTGGATTCAAAGTTGTAGATGAATTTCTCTGAGAAAGAACGTCCATCGCAACAGTCAAATCTGAACCGAAGCCGTGAAGGTTGAGCTAAAGTGGATAAGGATTAAGGAAGGAGTAGCGACTATTTTGGGATCGTGAAGCTAAAGTTATATATTGATAGGTCCTAATAAAAGACATTGACTTGGGATGTTATCACGGAAATGACATTTTGGTTTTCCTACAGATATGATCGATTCTATCACTCGTTTAAAATTAAATTCAACTGAATGTATGTATGTATGATGCATGTCCAGAGATTCATCTGCGAAATTGGTTTTATTTATTTATTTATAAAAAATATTTATAATTATGAATAATACGAATAATAATTTTAAAAAAGATATTAAAATATAAAATTCATATGAAAATAATAAATTAATTTTTTTTAAATAATTATGGGATATTTTTATATTTTATAATTATATATAGATTTTTTTTTTCTTGCTACTAATCATGTAGTATGTTATGTATGGATGCTGTCATGCTGACAATGATGTAATTTGCGACAATCGAGGAGGACAGTATCGGAATAAAGAAGAAAGCCAGAACAAACAAGTGGAGACAGTACAAGAAGTGGTCCAAGGTATGGTGTAATGGTGGGTACCAAAAACAAGCTGCGACTGCACATGGTTTTGATCCAGAGTACACTGCAGAACAATATGTTTATTCTAGTTTGGGCTGCATCCAGAGCTTCGCCTAAGCCGAACGTCACACTTTGGCCCCTCTTCAAATAATATTTTTATAAATAATATATGCAAGTTTCAAATCTATAACTTCACACAAATCTTATGTAAAAGAATACGTCTTATCATAAAAAAAATATAAAAAAACTTGCTCTCTCTCTCTCTTTTTTAATAGAGTCCACATTTTTATAATAGACTAGTTCAGGATTTGTTTATTTGAAAGTTATAATTAACATTATTCATTTTATATAAAGAAAAAACTCAAAACCGATCAGGTGATGATGTTTTTTTTTTTACACCCCACCAATACAAGTTGGCCACGTAGTAAGTGAAGAACCATACATCTGCACCCGCACGCAGCAGAGTTCCTCTTCTCCCTCCCATCTCTCCCTTGCACTCTTCTCCCTCCGTTCAGATCTTCCCCCTTCCTTCAAAGAAAAACGACGAGTTCCTTTTGTCTCTCCCACGCATTCCTCTCCTTTCTCCTCTCGTTTTTTCTTGCATCTTAATTTTTTCTTCATGTTATTAGTTAATTATCCCTATACATGACATCAATGGCATCATTCCTCTATATAAACATCAGATTTATAATTTACAAAATCTCACTTCCTTTTCTTTTTCAAATGACTAACGAAATTACAAAAAATCCACTTTACAGATTATTATTCCACATGGCTTTTGGCAAATACCAATGGTAGACATCCCATTATCTTTCTCCCCCTTAAAATCAAATTGGCTCAAATCTACTGCTTAAAATAATCGAAACCGAAAAGAAAATATAAGTATATCACCTCCACAATCACACTCAAACTTCCTAACTTTGCTCAGTCATTTTTCAAATCAAGATTTTGACCCAGCAGACAACCAATTCAGACGAAGCACAACTACAACTTCTTTGTTGTGAGTTAAGCTCTGGCGATATATTTGGCTGTATTTTGCGTATAAGTTTTGATGATGGCCACAATATCATGTACTGCACAGAGAGCATATCTTATAGCCCAATATGAGAGAGAGAGAGAGTATAATTCGAGAGAGAGAGAGAGAGAGAGGAAGAGATATGAAGATAGACGGGAGAGCATAATATTTTTTTTTTTTTTTTGGGTGGGAGTGGGGGTGAGTGAAAGAGATTACCTGCATGTAGGTGCAAAATTCTTTTTGCAGAAATGTATGCGTGGCAACTTATGATTGAAGGGTATAAAAATAGCATCCTCAATCGACCGGCTGGGAGTGTCACTCTTTATATAAATGAATTGAACCAATCCATATAACTTATTTGATCTTATTAACATAATTTCATATAAAAGTTAAAATATTAGTAGTTATAATATCTCAACAAAAAACAAATATGGATTAAGACTACCTACTAATAAAAAATATCAATATCTTTCAGATTTTAATCTATAATAAAACTAATATTATAAACCTAACAACAAAAAAATAAGTTTCAATTTTACAGATCAACCTCCAATTTATATGAAATTATAAAATAGTTATAAAATTATTGTGAGTTAATCATTTTCTTTGGAAAATATTCACTCTCACAATGCCGTAAATTAAGGAAAGAAATTATCTTTTTACTTAATGGAGAGGCCAAATGCAAACTTCAACAACGTGAAATGGAAAAATTAAATAAAATCCCAGCCCCACAAGAAAGGGACAATTAGAAAGCGAAAAGAAATACATAGATAGATAATGAATAGAATAATGTTGTTTATTATCTTAATTCTCATTATGTTCTCATATAGAACATATTTTCTAATGTGATATTAGATAATTAAAAATTATTTATTATATTTAATTTGTTAACTTGTCATCTAATAATATATTATAAGATGATAAAATGATGATGATAAAATAATAAATATTTTTTTCAAATAAATAAGCAACATATGAGAGACTGACGTCACCTCACCTGGGATGCCGCTGCCCGTAGGAAACTGTGGAGCCACCTGTTAATAGTAACTGATGAATAGGGAGGAGGATACAGATGAAGAGTTATTCACGAGACACATGTACGTACCTCTCTTGTATCTTCTGAAAAATGCATGAAGAGCTGCATACATATTAAAACTTATTAATTCTTCAAATCAGTGACGCCTGTGCTTGTTGACCACTTACTCATAACCAACTTTGAAGTTCAACCGCCCTGAATATATATAGGAAACCTAAACAAGAGGTTGACCTCTCCCATTGCGCTCTCTCTCTCTCTCTGGCTCGTACTGTTTTCTTCTTCCTTATTCTTCTTCTCGTTTTTTCTGATACTTGAAACTAGATTCTTCCATCTCGATCCTCAATCCTTTGAAGTAAAGCGAATCATATCTAATAAGTAATTACAATGAAGACAGAACCATCTATTGTGATCCATGAAATGACCATGGTAATGGCGAACATGTCTCTGGTTTGCCACGATCCCCGCAGCAAAATAAACAAGCTTATTTGGTATCATGGAAACCCTTTGAAATCCCCTACAGCCCTTCTACTGCTGCAGCTCTCTGCTATTTCACTTGTTTCTCAGCTAATCGATGTCGGTCTAAAGCCCCTCGGACAGTCAAGTATTGTATCTCAGATTTTTGTAAGGTTTCTGTTTTCATCTATTCTCAATTAATTATAAATGTTGCATTATATATTTTAACCGTCTTTTTTGAAAGAGAGATAAATATACCATAGGGATCTCACAACATTTTACTGCATGTTGCATCTCGATCGATTGATATTTTTATTTACATTTCAAGTTATGTTTATAAATTGGCCGCATGGTGATGCTATAAGAAGCATGTTTTTGTCCACAAATCCAGGAATAGATCAAATGCATCAACTAGTACTGCTACTAGGTAATTTTTTAATATTGTTGAATTATTTCTTAAATTTTACTCTAGATCAGTTATATATTTAAATTCCGCCCCTGGCTTAGATAAAAATTGTGTCTTCCAAGATCGATATATCGCGTGCTTTGTTCTTTTAGAGATATATAGTAGCAAAACCAATTGCACAATTGATGCATACAATTTCTAAATGGAGACTATTTGTATTGTATATTTAATAAAATTTTAAAATTATAATAATATTATTTTTAAAATGATTTTTTTTTACCTACATTTATCAATGAGACTACATATACAATCTCCTACTCGAGTGTAAATAATATTTCTTTTAAAGTAATGCATATATATATAATTAACGTTAAATAATCTCATAATTATTATGTACTTATGATCTTCGCGCGTTGTAGTAATTTGACAACATACATGCATGCATGCAGAGTGGCATGGTATTTGGCCCATCCCTTCTAGGACATAAAGGGTTGGTAACATCAAAATTATTCCCGACAAGAGGTGCCATGTTGATTGAAACCATGGCTACATTTGGGCTCATGTTCTTCCTGTTCGGAGTAAGTGTGAGGATGGATCTAACCAGTATGGTGAGGCCAGGAAAACAAGCCATGACCATCGGATTTTCAGTTTTCTTCTTCACAACGCTAACTGCCGGTTTGTCAGCCTTCTTTTTTGCAAGATATGTTGCCAAGGAAACCAGCCTTAAAGAATCGCTCTTCTTAATAGCCGAGTCGCAGACATTAACAGGATTTCCCGTCATTGCTTGCCTCCTGACTGAGCTCAACATGCTAAACACTAACATTGGCCGTCTAGCCCTCTCTTCCGCAATGTTCTGCGATTTACTTGGTATTTCCTTGACAGCGGTTGCTTTAGCAGTAATGGGAAATAAGGGCGGAGGTACACTAAGACCGGCGATGGCAATTTTATCTTCTGTTGCGCTTGTGGTTGGTATTGTATTTATCGTCAAGCCAGCTATACTGTGGGCGCTAAACCGTGCACCAAAAGACAAACCCCTTAGCGAGACGTTTATACGTTCCATTTTTCTTTTGGTTCTTGTGATCGGATTATTGAGCGAGACCATCGGCCAGCACTATGTTTTCGGGCCATTAGTCCTAGGTTTGGTTGTGCCGGACGGAGCACCTTTGGGAGTAGCTTTGATCTCAAAAACGGAGGCTCTTACTTCACTGGTGTTCTACCCCACCTATCTATCCATTAGTGGCCTGCGAACGAACATCTTCAAAGTTGGTGCCCAGGCTTCGTGGATTGTGTCATCTGTTGTTATCCTTTCTTGCACTGCCAAGCTTGCTGCCGTTATGGCTCCTGCCATGTATGGTGATTATATGCCTGTACGAGAAGCTTTCGTGCTCGGGCTTATCATGAACGCAAAAGGCATCGTGGAGCTTAACCTTTACAACCTTTGGAAGGAAAGCAAGGTACGTACGTACGTATGAGCAAAATCACTCGATGATCAGTTTCTTTGTTGTGGCTGGCTGTGTTCACGATTAGTATATATTGCAATTAATACCGAATATTATTAAGTCCCTAACCATGAAATTGTATGGGGCTGATCTAATTCCCCAATGGCAGGTTCTGTCAGATGAAGAATTTGCTTTGTCAGTGCTGTCAGTGATAGTGGTAACTGCAATCGTAACGCCACTGATAAAGTACCTCTACGATCCTTCCTGGCAATATACTGCAATCAAGAGAAGTACCATCCAACATGCCAAGCGTGAGGCGGACCTCCGAATCTTAGTCGGCATCCACAATGACGATAATGTTCCTGCAATCGTAAATCTCCTTGAAGTATCACATGCTTCCGAAGAGAGCAAAATTGCAGTCATAGCAATTGTCCTCGTTGAGCTTGTGGGGAGAGCCACCCCGGTTCTTGTGGCCCACCAGCCCTATGGTTCCCTGCAAACAAGCACAACTTCAACCAGCCAAATCATTAACGCCTTAAGACAGTACGAGGACCAAAATGAAGGCTTTGTCGCTGTTCAATCTTTCACTTCCATCTCACCTTATGTAACAATGCACAACGACATTTGCCGGGTAGGAGTGGATAAGAGAGCAACCATTGTGATAGTGCCTTTTCATAAGCAATGGGCCATAGATGGCTCCATTGGCTCAGTTAACCGAGCCATCCAGGGCATGAACATCAATATCCTCGACAGCGCACCATGCTCTGTTGGAATCCTCGTCGACCGGGGCATCCTAAGGGGTTCGATGCCATTTGCAAGTACAGGTCGTCCATTATACCATGTGGCTGTAATCTACATTGGAGGTGCGGATGACGCGGAGTCACTAGCCTATGGTGCTCGCATGGCCCAAAGTGAGAGCGTTGATCTAACAGTCGTCCGGTTCCTTCTCTTTGGAGCCGAAAACACTAAAGAAAGAAAGCTCGAAACTGACTTGATCGATGAATACCGTCAAGCTAATGCGGGGAACGAACGATTTGTGGTTGTAGAAGAAGTGGTGAGAGATGGGTTAGCCCTTTCTGCATCAATAAAAGAGATGGTAGATTGCTTTGATTTAATACTAGTGGGGAGGAACCATCAACCGTCCCCTCTTATCACAGCACTTGGTGAGTGGTGTGAGTGCCCCGAGCTTGGGATCATCGGCGATATGCTTGCTTCGCCGGATCTTAGGTGCACATCATCAGTCTTGGTGATACAACAACAAAGAATGGGGACTGGGAAGTTGATGCAACATTCCATTGGTACTGATAGAAACCAATTACTCATTCATGACGTTCCACTTGATGAACCAGAAAGAGGGTCATGGAGAATTACCATGGATAGATCCTCCATCGATCGAACTGTCGTTTAACGTCTATATATTACTAGTCCTCTTTTTACTATTTTTCTTTTTTGATTAATTTTTTTTTACTGTAGTTTGACATATATATGAGAATTTCCCTGTAAATGAATTATGGAGGGTTTTTCTTTGTGATGCAACTAAGATTTATTAAATTTTCATTCCCAACGCCCAAGCAATTAGCTAGAAGAAACTAGTAGAATATTGGAGGAGAATTCAGACTCTCTTTTTTCCCCTCCTTTACAAGTATCATTGAAAATGGAGTTATAACTCTTTTAACTCTTTTTTTTTTTTTTTTTTTTTTTTTCCTTTTCTCTCTCTTTTTATTTTTTTTTTTAATTTTTTCGGATAAGTAGCATAAAAGAGTTGAGTAGCTTCCAAATGGGCCCCCAAAAACAAATGGCTAAAAGTTTGAGCTGGGAGTCAGTGATCCAGATAACTACGAATGACTTCCAATTTAAAAGGGATGCAATGACAAAATGCTGGAGGGACCCAAAGTAATTAAAGTACATAAACCCACATCTCTCTTCCAAGGTGGGGGGAGAAGACAGAAAAAGAAAAACCTCTCTCTCTCACATTCCACTTATGTCTGTTTCATCTGAGCACTCTGATGTGGCTTCAAGGACTCTGAGAATAGGCATAGTAGGCTTCGGACCGTTCGGGCAGTTTCTGGGAAAGACCATGATCAGACAAGGCCACCTTCTACGGGCAACTTCTCGGACTGATTACTCTCAGCTCTGTGCCCATATGGGTATCTCCTTCTTCAGGTATACAAGTGTACACACAGATCGATTTATAAGTTGAGTATTGATACTTGATAGGCGTCATGTTTTGGTATGCTAAATATTCTAAGCACTTTCTCATCAGGGATATAGGTGCGTTTTTTGAAGCAGATAACGACGTAGTCCTGATTTGCACCTCTATCCTCTCTCTAACAGAGGTTGTCCGGTCAATGCCGCTGGATCATCTGAAACGGCCAACACTTTTCGCCGATGTACTCTCGGTCAAAGAGCACCCAAGAAACGTTCTATTGCGAGTACTTACATCTATTAATTAATTAATAACCCGGACTCCAATTTATTTATTTATTTTTTTAATTATCAAACTCGTTAATTTCTTCTTTAAATATTTCCCAACGTGAATACAAACAAGTACGTTTTATATGCATAATTTAATAGGTAGTGCCAGAGGAGTCGGACGTGCTTTGCACTCACCCAATGTTTGGTCCGCAGAGCGGGAAAGATGGTTGGAAAGGCCTAACCTTCATGTACGACAGAGTTCGAATCAGAGATGAAGGTATCTGCTCAAGCTTTCTCCATATTTTTCAAAGCGAGGTAACGCTACTACTCTCTATTCTATTATTCTATTTCTACTTATCCATCCTCTCTCAAACGTTTATAATTTATTATCTAACTGAAATTAATCGAATTATACATATTCCTACCGTCATTCTTATCTATATATACATACATGCATCAATATTAATCAAGTGCATATACATACATGTATCTGATCTGGTGATGAAGTTAATCTAGATTAATTAACTCCAAGTACTACCTTTGATGGGCATAAAATAATCACCCCAACGACACCTGGCTAAAGTTTAAAAGACCCCACATGAGAAATTGAAGGCATATCAGCATTTGCTTTTCTTTTTTCATTTTATTTTGTATATATTAAATGGTCCACCAACATGATAAATTAAAGGCATATTGGTCACCATCAACTTTTTTTTTATTTTTTTATTTTGTATATATTAAATAAACCACCAACATAAACTTATCTTTCGATTTCAACAATACAAAACATGAATAAGTAATTTATTATATATTTCCCACCATATAATTTTACCGTCCCAATTGATTCATCCGTCCAAATACACATGCCAACTCCAGCATCTTTTTAATGTTTGCTTCATTCTCTGATGACTGCTGCAACTTTCCAATCGAATATCATGTATTTCTCTCTCTCACACTATTAAATACTCTAGGATATGAAAATTATAGTTTCAACTCTTTTTCTCTCACGGCTGGCCGTTGTTGACTGTTGAACGCATTGAACGTTGTGTAACAACATGACTACACATCAGGGTTGCAGAATGCTGGAGATGTCTTGCCAAGAACATGATAAAGTGGCCGCTAGGAGCCAGTTTATAACTCACACCATTGGCAGGTAAAAGAGCCCAACTAATCGCATTTCTCAAATTCCTGGTAAATAAAAATAGGCAGTCATGAAGCTTTCCAATTTGACAGGATACTGTCAGAAATGGAGATCCAGTCGACAACCATAGACACAAAGGGCTTCGAGGCACTTGTTCAACTGGTATGGTATTTTCAATCGCTTCTAGTTTTACCATACGCAGAAACACACTTAACATTATGCTATATGCAGAAAGAAAGCACCGTGGGAGATAGTTTTGATCTGTTTAGCGGGTTATTCGTACATAATCGGTTTGCCCAACAAGAGGTATGGACCATTCTTGCCTTTTTTTTTTTTTTTTTAAATGATTTTTGATACAATCAATCCTTCACTATCATTAGTAGATTTGATCAAGAATCTCCTAATCATGCAGCTTCAAAACCTTGAACTCGCTCTCAATAAAGTCAAACAGAAGCTGGTAGAGAAGATGGGGGAGGAGGAACAGGATTGAATGATTCTAAACGCTCATGAGAACTACTCTCGTCGCAGATTTGTGACGTATTAACGATGTTTTAACGTTTCACATATATTGTTTGAAAAGTTTTTCTTCTTCCTCTTCCTCTTTCCTAAATTTGCAGACATTATCATAAATTCCGAATTATGTGCCAAACATGTCACCTAAACCTTCGCTACAGACGGTGAAAAATTAAAATTTCCCAAAGGAAATTTCAGAGAGGACTTTCTTTTTCTTTTTATTTTCTTTTTTTCGTTCCACCAAAAAGATACATAGAAAGCTTAGTTTGAAATGCCGTTGAGTCAATAATACACCAATCACTGCATAATCGAAATAAAAACTCTGTTTATTTGTTACTTTATATTTTTTATTTGGTTGATCATGGTTGCTCGGTTAAATTTGCATCTATTGAAATTTTGAATTGTTCATAGTTATCATAGAACACTTATTCAACTCGTCCAAGTGTATTTGTTCGGTCCAAACTGAGATTTTCCCCTAATCAGAATTAAAAATCCTGCCCTTGTATTCACCAAAATTGAAAGAACGATGTTGACCGGTTTAGCATAAAGACCATAATTCTCTCTCTCTCTCAGATCTACCTTCACAGCTTTTAAAGAATGGAATGGAAATTAAAATGAAATTCTGAAGTCAGATTTTTCACCTTATTGATTCTTAATTTCATCAACAGTGGCATCTTCTGTGATGCCACCTCCCAATGCGGCATGATTAGGAGAATCTGATATTTCAAAAGGGGGTGCTCCACTCTTCCGAGCTTGCAGTCCAGTAAACCGTGCAAGATCAACCCATTGCTGCAGAATGAAATTAAGAGACAGCGTCAACCCTATACTTGACAGAAAATTTACTCAATTACATTACAGTACTTGTGGTATTGGTGGGTGAGGGTCTGGCAGGAAAGATATAACAACTAAAATAACAGTGCACTGTGCAGTATCAGAGTAGGAGGCATGAGCACCAAAGCAAACAAAAACCAAGCTCATTGCACATTTATCAAAGCCCAAAAATAAATTCACTAATTAAACAAAATTTTCCATGAACCAAACATGAAAAATTTCATAGCAGGCTTTCCTCTCTTGTGACAAGTACTGTAATGAAGTTTTTATTATTGGTTCTCGTAAAGAATTATGAAGTTGTTGTAACTTCATATGATCCATTCAAAATTTGGAGAAATAAATGAAATGAAAGGTAAAAACAAACACTAGACTGTATAAAATATTTAGATGATTCTAACCTGAGTTCCCCAGTAAGAGTTGACTGTCCGAGCAACAAAAGATAGCATATTCACAAGTAAAATATGAGAAGAAAATTCATCAGAAATTCTATGCTCCACTATTCCAGCAATAATCTGCATCAAGAAAACCGATAAACAATAAGATGCAACAGTCACATCTTTTAATGTTGTGGCATAAATATTGGGCATTCACAGCATCGGTTGAAACTTGAAATACCAAGGAGCCAGTTAAGAGGATGTAATGGCACACATAATCCATGGCCAATGGTGCACATTTTAGGCTTTAACAATTTTTGAAATAATAAATCAAAAGAAAGGATTCAGAGGACGGAGAGAGGTTCAGCTTTACATTGGAGCATTACAAATAATATTAGATTCTATCACAACCAGAAGTGTGAGACTTGAGCCATGCCACCTACGATGGACTGGCCCGACAAAGATGTTGGGAATATAAGGGAGAGAGATTGTGATACCCCATTCTGATAAGTGATAGGGGTAGATGGTGTATGAGATCCCACATTGATTGGAAATGAGAAGTTCTTACTCTTTATAATGTTCCAATGGGGCTCCAATGAAGTATAGGTCATATAACTAATGGAGTATAGGTCATATGGCTTGAGCCTTCTATTGGAGCGTTACAAATGGTATCAAAGTCTATCTCAACCAGAAATGTGGGATTGAGAGATTGTGATACCCACATTGTTTGAGAATGAGAAGTTTTTGTTCTTTATAATGTTCTAGTGGGGTTCCAATTGTATCATTGACTAGTCATTTTGGAATATAAGCCACGTGGCTTGGGCATTCCGTTGGGGTTTAAAAGAGATACATGCCAAAAGCCAGATTATAATTAGATAAGTTCCTCCTACGTCCTAATGAAAAGTCAACCATATGCATTTTACTCATCTTTACTGAATTCATGATTGATTTGAAAAAATTATCTCAGTTATTTTTTAAGAAAACATATCTAATGTAAGGACGATGTATCAGGCCAATCAAAAGGAAGCAATGTCTTTAAATGCCTTTACAAAAGCTATCGTTGCTATGGAACTATACTTTAGGTTACATTTAGTATTTAAAAAGAAGATAAATGAAGATATATCGTTACTACTATATAGTCTTTAAATCAGCACGAGATTTGCAATAACGATGCTAAAATATGATTGATGAGTACAAGAATCTAAAATGAGTACTCTCTCTACCTGATAACGAAGATTTGCTGATGTTCCAAGAAAGCATCCATATACAACAGCTGTTTTGAGTACTGGGGATCTTTTATTGCCCTGATTAGCAATCAGAGCTGGATTAAGAAATCTACGAATCACAAATAACACATTTGCGGCAGCTACAGCTCCAATACTGGAAATAAACCCAACACTAGCAAGTTTCAAACCACCAAAAAGCACTGATGCAACTCTATGACTGAGATTCCAGTCCTTCCCAACAATATTCTTTTGAAATGCATTATCAGGGATGTAGCCAAGGAGACCTTGCAAAGTGTCCATGCTGTCAGGCACCTTCATCTCATCAGCATATGAAAGGAACGATAGAGTTGGAGCAGGAAGCCAAACTGTAAAGAAATCGACAACCGATCCTCTGACAGTATCCGTGATGACATAGTCAAGCTCTTCAAAGAAATTTTCTTTGCGCCTCTCATACTGTGCTAGGAGAGTAGTTGTTATAGATATAGCTTCCTCTATAGCTAATCTATGCAAGAACTTGGGATCTGCCAACAATCTTTCCCTGAAACCCTGCATCCAGGATGAGCCATGGTCAACCTGAGTGTCTATATGGATGTCTTCCTTCTACCAACATTTTTTTTTTTCTCCACAGCATACAATTGTATGTTCCTATGATATCCATAGTTCTACAATATAACATAGAAAGTAAATTCTTGACAAAATACCAAAAATGGTTTCATTTCACAAACTCAAATACCTGGAAACGGTGAGTAAGTTCTGAAATCAGGGGATATTTCTCCATATCAAAGAAGTTCTGTAGTACCTCTGGTGATACTAAACCAAGATCAAGTCCCTTTTGAAGGTCCTGAAAAGCATGTCAACATTATCGTCTATGAGACAAAGAAAGATTATTTAGGGAGATGATCCTTACATAAAACCATTCCTAACTTTCATGCAACAAACCCACTGCATTTTCAAATTCCATCCACCATTTTTTTTTATAGGTAATAAGTAATTCATTGATAGAAAGATAGGCATAGCCCAAGTACACTAGGGGTATACAAAGAAATACACCTATTTAGGAACTAGAAACATTTAAGAAATTCCATCCACCATAGATGAATGTAAAGATACACAGGATTGTTATATCCAGATCAATATGTCCACAAGGAGACTGATTAAAACCCGCAACTCTTTAGAGAACAGGGTTCAAATTCTTCAGAAACATAAGAAATCTTTAAAGAGATACAAAATTCATCAACTGACCAGTCCACTAGAAAATACAGTTCAAATTCCAGGACTTAGATTTTAAGTTTTGCAATACATCCAAAAAGCACACAAATATTATGATGAAAACAGCTAACCTGAGGAAGGGCATCTCGCCTCCGGCCAGCTGCATTCATTACTCGAGAAATCTCAGCACGATCAAAACAATTTCTACTGCAGGGTCTAGCAGCAGAATACCACAAGAAATCAGCAACAGGAACCTCCCCCTCTCTCCTTATTTGTTGCCTTTCAGGATCAAGTAATATAACCACTTGATTTTTCTTTTGCATCTTTTTTGAAATTCTTGCAGGCACCCCCGTTCCCCTAGATCCAAACATAATGTGGCTTGCACCTGTTATGACCACTAGCATCCCAGTGGCTCCTCCATCCACTATGTTCTGTAAAATTATCTGGGCCATTGTATATTCCTCAACTACTCTTGCTTGTGCAGATAGGTACAAACTTGGCCCAAAAGGGACAGATAGACTTGGTGAATTCATATCAATTGGTGATCTGCGTGAGACGGAAGTGAAGCCCGAAACAAAGCCCGAGCCAGCTGGAGGAGCATATAATCTACGATCAGCCTTTGAAAGCCTGCGAATTCCTTCTGCTTGGACAATTCTTAAAACCTGTTAATATCAGAATAATGTGCGTGCGCTCCACAGTTACTACAAACTCATGCATAAGTTGAAATAATAAAATGATAGAAATTGAAACTGGTGGAAGAAAATTACTATGGCAAAGAAAGATGAGCAAACAGTCAACTCCTTTATTTTTTTTAAGAAGAGGACGGTACCCCATAGCCCTTACTTATGGTGGAGGAAAACCGTGGTTAAGTCTACTCCCTTAATTGCAAAAGATATGTAACTAAAAATTAGATCATTGGATCCACCACAGGAAAGTGCACCATTCCATGATACTGTACTGAAAAAGGGTCATACGGAGTTAACTTGCATTGAGTTGACACTAGATTACTTTATTTCCTATTACATATGATACATGTTCCCTACCTATAGAGCAGAAGGAACGACTTAGCAAGGTGCCAATTGAATTATGTGAAAAGATGCAGGAGTACCTTGAGCGGAGTACCGCAAGCAACGAGGCGTATTCCATTATCACGACAGTAGCTTAGAAGAGGCTGATACTCCTGCCAGCTTTGAGGTGGCCAGTGTGATGTATAAGACTTCAATGTTTCTCCATCTATCCTGCCATCAAGTACAGGCCTCATCACATTCATGCATGATTCGATATGGAAATTACTCCAACGATTCATCGAAATTGCTCAAACATAAGACCGCTAAACGTGGTTAAGAACCACAAACCATGAAAGCGAGCATGACTGATATGTAGAGTCATTGATTAAAAGAGAAATATATACGTATTTACGTGCGTGTGTATGTATGCATAGAATATGGTTTTAAGAAGACCTTTTATCCATATACTGATTAAGCTGCTCCTGCATATCGCAGGGAAACGCCTCCAGAGCTAAAGATATGGGCCTATCAGACTCTGTGCACCGTTTTGTCAAATTCCTCACAATCTCGAGCTCCAAGTCCTTGTCGTCTCGGATCGGGACGTGCTCGGCTTCTCCCAAATACACAATCCTCGCATTCATCAACTTCTCCCACACCTTAATCTTATCCTTCCCCACGGCTGTAGGCTCTCCGATCACCGTCGCATCGTAAATCCTCGAAACAATGATATCCTCCTTCTTCTCCACAACCGTCGGAGACACGGGTGATTTCTCCGGTGTGGAGGAGTCCTGAGGCTTGTCTTCCGCACGCGCGAGCGCCGACCGCAGAACCCAACCGCCGGCGGTTAGAAGGGGAGCGAGTAAGACGTGGCGCCGGGCGGGTGCGGTACATGAATATTGGGGGTCTGTAACTGAGAGTATTAAGTGGCGGCGTTTCACGGTTGGATATTGGCGGAAAACTCGGTGGCGAAGAGGTTTGAGAGGCGGAGCACATGAGGGGCGGAGACTAGAGCTTTTATGTAGTGGCGATGGAGGAGGAGTGCCCAAGCCTCTGCAAGTGTGGGGCTTCATTTCGCTGAAAAAATGACGAGAGATAGAGAGTTTGATCAGCCTCGGACATGTGTTATTTATTTATTACTATTTCTGCGTATTTGTAAAATTCTTGGTCACATAAATTGGTAAAATTCGTGTAAATCTTATTAATATATAGATATTTGTGTGTATTGGTCTTGATAAGATGAGATTTTATACGGTCACGGTATTGAATGGCTGGTGTTTCCTAACGTGTGATGACTAATTATCAGATAAAAAGTGTCGTTTGTATCATATTTGCATCATTGAGTTCAATAACACTTCATTGCGTTATAATTGCAGTGGTTTGCTTGATTGTCATCAATATCCCTTACATACGTTGAATGCCTCACTCCCATTCTATACCAACTCATATATAGTAAGTTCGGCCCTTTTCAATTTAAATGTGATCTCCACCATTAGCAAAGTTAACATTCGCATCTTGAATATTTATGGGCAATTTCCCTAGCAGATAATGCAATGCTGTTGGCAGCAGCCACGATGGAAATAGAGATAGATGGTTTCATCTGTTTAGGTCTTTGACCCTCGCGTTGGCTCGGGTTCCTCGTCACAGGGTCCAAATCTGCTCTTAATCAAACATCCTTATAAGCTGTCCGATCTGCCTCAATATGCAACAAACATCTCCTCCAGCTTAACCATAACCAACAAACAACTACACCTTAAACGGTGCGTGGAATATTTTCCTGACAGAACAACCATTTCTCAATATATAATGCTTAAAATAATTGTTCCCGAATCTACAGCCAATTCAACTGCAAGAAATATCAAGAACACAGCACCTACTACACTCGAGTCCCCTACTCCAGTTGAGGTAAAGACGCAAAAGATGGAAAGAATAACATGACTCCAGGACAGGACAACCAAAAAAGTAAAAATAAAAAAAAATAACTTCAAGCCTCACATCTCTCCAACAACAATGATTATCTGGGAATAGCCATGGATTGGGGAGAGCTCACTGGATACCATGAAACGACGGTAAGAGAGCAATAAGAGGGTCTCCGTAACCAACAGCTTCTGCAAACCATACACAGTTGAAATCAAACACTTAAAAAAGTCATTATAGCCGGCTCAAGTTATGATTAGATAATATGAGTTGAGTTGAGATGAAAGTTGAATAAAATATTGTTAGAATATTATTTTTTAATATTATTATTATTTTAAAATTTGTAAAAATTGAATTGTTTATTATATTTTGTGTTGAAATTTGAGAAAGCTGTAATGATTAGATAAGATGAGTTGAGATGGGTTTGGGATCCAAACGGCCCTTACAGACCACATCCATCAATCAATGTACCATAACTTGAGAATGAACTTCATAGTCCAAGACTCACACTCACTAAGAAAGTCATTATAGCTGCTCTGCTCATGTTACAAACTCCCCCATCAACTAGAACCCAAGTACGAACTTCATAGTTCAAAACACGTCTTCACTTCTTTTTTAAGACGGCTATTTCAGATCCTAAATGATAGAAGTTCTATTTTCATTTCTCTGACCCTAACTGTATGATGAGACTGCAACAAGGGGCTTGGCTGGCCTAAAGATATTTTTGATTGGAATGACATGAAAAAATTATACACCACTGACTGAGTTAATGTCCATTATTTATGGGTAAGTAACTTTAATGGACATTATTACTCAAGAATTGCATTGAACCTTGCAAAACCTCTATGGCTGCACTGAGAATGGTATTGATTCACATATTAAGCATGGACAATGTCAGCCGAGAAAGGAAAGAAGGAATTTATCATAATGGGATATATCCTAAAAAGATTAACACTACATATATATATATATATATATTTTTTTTTAATGTCGGGGAACCTCTCAAAGGTAGGGCCCTTCGGACCCAACCCTGCAGAGTAAGCCCCGGTCCCATGCACCGCATCCTCGGAAGTTTTCCTACACGGAACTAGTTAAATCACTGATTTTTCGCCGGGGGGTGTGGTCCTAAAGAATTGTTTGCACCCATGAGGTGTTGAACCTTGGACCTTGAAGGGAGTGATACCCCAAGACCAAGGCCTTCACCACTTGGGCCAACCCTTGGGATTTTAACACTATATGAATCATTTTCCACAGATATAACTTTCATCTTTGTTGTTCACAATCATCTATAATTTTCAGAGTAATTAGAAACTATAAATTAGAAGAAATTTATCTTGCAGTGAACATGCTCATATCCTGCTGGGCTACCTAAGCGGTTCCCCTTTTACATGAAGCAATTCAAGAGAAAATAAATCGAGTCATAAATAGCAAGAGACGGAGACATTTCTTTACCTCCATCATCAAAGAGGAGCTTTAAGATTTCTCCAGCCTTATCTGACTGCTCAACATGCCAGTAAGAAATCACCATTATAAGAACTCAACAAGAAGAAATCACCAAAATTAAAAATGAAAAGAGTATTCACCTTCACAGGAAGTTCAGTGCCAAACTGATCCAAATATCCAATTACTTGTCCTTCCTTTATTACATCACCCTGTAAATCCCAGAATTAAGAGAAACAATTTAGGTTTCGAAGCCAATGTGGTGTTTCTTACACTTGTGGCTACATATAAATTTGAAAAGGAGGCATACAGAAATGTTTGGCAGACAAAATCCATGCATGCATAACTACCTCTTTACAGATAGGAGGTTGCTTCTTCCCTTTCACCGTTCTGCCCCTTCTAAATGAGCCAACCTAACAGGAAAAAGTGATGGCAGATAAGTTATCCCAAAAATGAAAACATTAAAAGTGGTCCACACAACATATGCACACCACATACCGTTGGGGATGATACCAGGACAAATCCACTTGATCCAGAAGCCTCTAATGCTAGTAACTTTGAAGACTTCTCCACGGGCACATTTGTAAATGGACTAGAAGCTTTTGATGGTGATGGTGGTGGGGCTACAGGTGCCGATTCAACCATGGGTTTAGTTGGAACTGGTGGTGGTGTAATTGGTGACATTCCGGACATAGGAGCTGCTGTGGCTCCAATGTTCCGCTTCAGATGCATTTCAAAATCTCCAACCTATCAAACATCAACATATATCCAATTTTTCTAATTAGATGATGCAGTAAACATCTTAAACATTCATGCAACTGCTGATGTTCTGTGGTCATATTAGATGGTCATTTGTAATTTGTTCAAATTTACCAGGAGATTTTTTTTTTTAATATTTTACCAGGAGATTGAATCATGATCTTGTTGTTATAGTTATCTTTACATTTAGCACTCATTTCCATATATAAAGGAAAAAGAGCCATCAAAATGAATTGTGATTTATGCCAAATGTAAGGCCAATGGGCACAAGTCAAAGTACTGTTCAATAAGCGGGCTTTAGTTCCAATTCATCAAAGTACGTAACAGACAAGCGTGTAACTGATTTCCAACTTGACTCTGATGTATCAGTAAAAGGATTTGACGTAAAATCATAGATGCATCAATTATATTGCCTTCCCACACAAGCTTCATGCTCCCTTCATGCACAATGCCCATTGTTTGTTTAAAGGAGCCTATAAAACTTCCTCATAGGATATTGAGTTGCCACCACCTTTCTGACACTTATTGGTTGAATGTACTTTTCAACTACACCATCACCCAAAAAATATTAAGAAGAAGAAGAAAGAAAGAAAGAAAGAAATGTCAGCTATTTAAACAAGGGTATTAAATTTCACCTTTAGTTTCAGCTCAGCAACTTCTGTCTCGTCACAGACTTCTAGTACCAGTGCCTGATAGTTTTAAAACAGTAAACAACTGATATATATTCAAACAGAAGGAAAGAATGCAAAACATGAAGGTAGCAAGATTCCAAAGCAACATTAACCAGAATAATGCCAGGCCCAACCAAGAGATAGATACTAAGGGAAAAACCCATGAACATAGTTTTGAGTAAAATCAAACAAGGGTGAGCCCTGAGCGTATGTGTTTTCTGAGTGTCAAAGATTTGCATGAGTCGGAACTCGGCCATGGAAAAAATCAAAGTAGGAGATTTAGACCGGAGAAATGTTATTCTTCATGTGCCATATAACTAAACTGAGGGCAACAAGATTTAGGATGAAGAGTACCGTTGCTTTTCAGACTATCATGGTATGTGTAAGAATAGAGATCACAATATAGGAGGTCATCATATAGCAATTAAGGAAAGTGACCTTTTCCAAATTTTTTGGACAGCTTAGAAATAATGAAAAAACATGTTTTCCCAACGAAAATAGCTAGTTTCAGAAGATCTGTCATTAGCCAACAGTACCACATCAACAGATAAACATATGGAGCAAAAAAGTTGTAAGATTCAAAGAGATATTCTCACCTCAAATCCATTAGGAAAAGTAGCACCGAGTGGAGCCTTCTTCTCCAACGAGCCTTGAATAACACTATGTGAAGAAACTGTCACATCATAGCCACTCAGTTTTAGTATGCAAAGACAAAAGGTAAACTTAGATAAAAAAATTTATATATTAGAAACCCATATACATGTACAAAACAATATTGAAATCATCTCGTTTCACAAATTTTATGAATATCAATATGCAGAACTGCAGCATCGTGTTTGAAGAAGAATAAAATCCCAAAGGCAACTACATTTCTCGATGATAGATTCTCTTAGTAGTAACACAGTGCAATTACGTTCAGACAATAACAAATATTCATGCAAAGCAGAATGTAGAATGAATGAATTGAGATGATAAAAAATGACATATGGTTGTCTCAACTGAGCATTTGCCAAAATCCAAATTAAAAAACGAACATATTGGCATTCATTCTCTAATTTTTCTCTCCCTTCTTCAAAGCTTAACAACAAACACCAATGAGGAAGCACTATATATTTGTCGTGCCATGTATAAACCAAGAGACAAGCATGATTTCTGTATCTGAAAATGCAACTGCTAAAACTTTACTTCATCTCATGTCTGCAACAACCAGGAAAAAAAAAATTATTTCAAGGCTACTGATTCACTCTACAGTATTTCTGGCATGAGAAGTGATCTCACCATCGGACTTAGATGTTTCTGTAGCTTCAGATGTCTTCACAGATGATACAACCATTCCCTTCCGCTTCGTTGATGAAACAAAGGGCTTCCCAGTAATTGTTGATCCTTGAATGCATGATTTACTTGAAATAGGCCAGCTAGCATTATGTATGTGTAGCAGACTAGGCTTCTCAAGTGAAGAGCACACGTGTGAAGTAGTTCCAACAACAGAACCTGGAATTCAACAGAACCCTATAAGCATTTGAGTGCAGAAAAAAATAATAAAATAAAATAATATTTTCAGCCTTGTTTGAGACAAGTCACATTTCAGGCACCAAAAGATACTTTTCTGAAAGGAAAATGATTTGTGCAAGCCTAGGGCTTGCAAACCTCATACAGACCATTTGCAAAAAAAAGTAGGACTCACCTGAAAATCCACTTTTTATGGTGGGTCCCACCTTTTTTTCAAAGAGACTGCAATAGACTTGCGCATCCTAGATTCATATTTAACATTACTCTTAAAAGTTTGCAACTAATGCCTAATAGTACGTAATTCTAAAGGAATCATTCCTATTATTTAGAATAGCTAATGCCTAATGGTACCTAATTCTAAAGGATTTATTCATATTATTTATATAACGTTTGGAGAATTTTTATTTTTATTTTTAATTTTTATCAATAAATAAGAATTTTATTGAAAATAGGCAAAACCAAGTACAAGGGACATTTTTTTTATTGGCACCGTGTATCCGGGATCAGCGTCCCAACTAATCCCGAGGGTGCACAGGCCTCAGCAAAGAGTTTTCCGCAAGTGCACATACACAGGACATCTACAAGAGCCACACCTAAGAGCGTTTGGAGAAAGTTACCAATTAGCTATGTTGGTTAGTGAGGTGATCTCAAATCACCTCAGACTACTTCACTACTATTTACAAACTATTCACTACTTTTTTACTACTATTCATACTTTTTCACTATTATTCATAGATCACCCTGAGATCATCTTATCATCCAAACGTAGCCACGTTACCTATGTCAAGGTGGCACTCAATCTTCTTAATAGAACAAATGAAGAAAGTCTTCAATATCTAGTTCTCCAAAAAAAGCTCTTAAATAGGAAAATTCTAAACTATTTAATTAAAAAAATGGTTAGTATCTCAAAAACTCCACCGTGGGATCTAAGAAATTCATCGGTGCCCAATCCCTTCAAAATAAACATGAAAGCAATTTCTTTCATCACTAAATGCAGCTGCAAACCCACAGTTTGTCACCTAAATCAGACATTTGCTTCTGATTCAGAACGACTCTACAACTACTCACCACGAGTGTACCTGTATCCCATCTCTCGTCCTGTTATGATGTTTTTGCAACCAGAACCCCTCCATCAATTCACAGGTTAAAAATCGTAACTGCAAGAGTGCCAATAAATTCATCTAATCGCAGTAACGTAAACCTATTTTACCTCAGTTTTTTTAAAAGGACTTTTTGTTAATTCCGATCCAGTTGGCTCAAGAAAAAACAAATAAATTCACTGTTAGATTCAAAATTGAGACAAATTCTAATGTCAAAGATCCTAAAAAATTACACTAACCTCGTTTGTTTTCACAAATGAAATTAGATGAGTTGATATAAAAGTTAAAATTTGAATAAAATATATTAAAATATATTTTTTAATATTATTATTATTTTAAAATTTAAAAAAATTGAATTAATTATTTTATTCTGTGTAGAAATTTTGAAAAGTTATAATGATTATATAAAATGAAATGTGTTGTTTTGAAATAAATGGAACAAATCCCTCAGACGACCAAAAAAAAAAAAAAAACTCTGTATCTAACATATAAACATGGCTAAGCTCATACGACCAGTAATAGTAAATAAAGCAATGCAAGAAAATATTACCCAATTCCGCTTAGTCTCATTTTATGAACAAATATAATGATTGCGAGAAAAAGTTTCAAGAAAATTAGCACAGACATATGCTTTGAAATCAATACTTTTTCTCTCAAAATTGACAATATTATCCAATTCCGCTTACTCTCATTTTGCCAACGAACCAAACAGAGTCGAAATCGAACAAGAAAACCAAGTCCAGCCTCAAATCAAGCAAACCTCACACACCCACACACATGCGCGCACAGAGAGAGAGAGAGAGAGAGAGAGAGAGAGTTACAGTGAAAGGATCGGAGAAGAGCGGCAGACTCCATGGAAGAGAAACTGAATCAAAACGAAGGGAATCGAAAACGAGAGGAGGAAACGGAAACGAAAACGAAGAACGAAATGAAGGAATCGAGACAAAAGGGGGGGATATATAGGGAATTATGGGGGCAAAATCGAGAAGACGGAAATGGCGTTTTATTGTGAGATAGGTTGGTTGGTTTAGTGCAGTTGGAACTTGGCAGAGGTTGAGCTTCGAAATGTCCGCCCCCACACCGCCCTCCTCGTTCTAGTGCTCGTATTCGCTAACGTACGCGGGGTTTACAGTATACCGTCGTCTTACGTGGCTCTTATGATTTGTCGGTCTTTGTGTGGAGGTTTTTTTGGGTACACCTGTAGGGAATCAGCGATACGTTGGCTAGACATTATCCTCATAATTTCCTCTGGGCCTCTACGACAAGATTTTACGGCGTTTTATGGCTACGAAGCGGGCCATCGTAGATTATGTAAACATTTTGGTAGCTAGTGAGGGTGTTTATGAAAGAAAAACACTTCTAGGAAGGAGTAAATTACTTTGTTTTCTCTTTGTTTTATTATTTTGGTTGGAACTTAAAAATATTTCTTCCGATATTTTTTATTATGTCAAAATCAATAAAGTCGAGGCCTTGAAATTTGACATACATTTTGATCTCTTGAATCACACATGTTGATATGGTATATTTTAAATGAATTCATATTTTAATCAATTAAATATACAGTCATTTGAAATGTGTCATAAATTTTAACCCCCTAAAATAAAGAAGGAAAATTTTCTAAATTAGTAGGGAGATTCATGATAAGTTTCCATAATAGAATACCCATGTGAATATCCTCCAGATGAGTCCAGGTAACAGTATTTCATCCATCTTCAAACACTACTTAGTTGTGAGAGTAAAAGAGCTAAACTAACATAAATTCATAATAAGGGTACGCTTAAATATAAAAATAGTTTCATCTTATTATTATAATTTTTTTAAATTCACACATAAAATATAATAAATAATTCAACATTTTCAAATTTCAAAATAATAATAATATCAAAAAATAATATTTTAACAATATTTTATTCAACTTTTAACTTTTATTTAAAATAATTTTATCCCATTTCACTATTTAAACGTAACTAAATTAACTTTGGAGCCAATTGTTTCGACAAAATGACGCAATTAATGGACCCTTGGGAAGTCTTGGCGGACTAAATATAAGCACTGCAAGATAGGAAGCGATCCCAAAATATGGCAAGATATCATGAGTTCCATTTGCCAAGTAGCTAGTAGCCCGAAAGCTAGAAATTAAGTTGGCCAATTTCTTGTAGTTTTTCATAGCCAATTAAGCAATGGGAAGATCAAGGATTTCTCTAAATTCCAGCCTCCTGGTCTCGTAATAAAATGTTTTATATTTGTTAGGCCAGTAAGTTAACCAAATCCACCCTCTTAGTTCCCACTCCATGCTCCTTCCTACGGCACTTTTGTCCACCTTCCAGCACACTCTATTCCCATACTCATCCCCAGCAAAAATTACTCCTCCTTGCCTATTGAATGGCCGGTATGAGCTCGAGTATCGGTCTCTAAACCAAGCCTTGGGATTGAGTAATGCAAGCTTTGAAGGCTTGGAAGAGAATACTTCTCTTCCATCCATGGTATCATGGAGAAACCAATTCAAGTTTGCACTATAGCCATCAACGGATTCTTCGAACTTCCATGGCTTCAGACTCATAGTCGTGGTCTCTCCAACTGATACCTTGAGTCCCAAGTATGTGTTTTGTGGTTCGAATCCGGCTTCTATACCTCTTTCGTAGCCGAACTCTATTGCTGGATTCTCAGATGACTTACTCACTGAAAGGCTCAGTATCTTGTTTTGACGAATTGGAGTAAGTTGCAAAGAAATTCGCGAGGGAAAGTGTTTTTCGGATGCTCCAACTCCCCGTTCATTCATGAGGGTTTCATTCACAAGTCTAATAACGTCACACCTGTCAGAAAAGAAAGATTTTGAGCTTGTAAAAAAAAAACGAAAAAATAAAAGTTTGAGAACTGTTTCTTTTTTTACTAAGTCCTAGCTTATAGAATCTGACATAAGGACTTTGAAATAACAACTGTTTCATTCATTAGCATTTGAAGATTTTCTTACTTTTTCTTATAAATTTGCTTGAGAACATAATTAATAGGATATAACTTTGCTTTAAAGAACAATAGAAGCACTTTTAAAAGGTCAAAGAATACTAATTACTTACAGCTTGATCTCGATGAATTAAGAAGCATGATATCTAGCTGTTCTACTGTCTTTTTTCTCTGACAAGAATAACTGAAATAGACAATAGAATTTATCGTACCGTATGTTATCAGTGTTCACCATAACGTCGACCCACGTCTCTTGAATCACTACTTTGTAATTGAACTGGACAACGCCTTCAAGTTGGTGGAAAGTTAGAGAAAATTGCAATCGCTCATCAGCAGAAGGGTTGCTCGAATTTTCGATATCCATGGCTTTGACTGGACAGTATAATTGAACCTTCCACAGCCCGAAGGTTGAAATTGCATAAGAAAACAGAGGTGATGGTGCTTTGAGAGAGTGGTGGGTGGCTTGGAGTTCTGTATTCCAACTAGTAATTGCAAGGTTTATGGACCGCATCCATTGCTCTTCTAGATTAGAGCCCAAGAGTTTCATGAGCAACTTTGTTGCCTGTCTTGACCGACAATTTGCTAGGTGATTCTTAAGAGTATTTAGACATTCGGAACGTAGATCCGCAGGTGCTTCATAGATGCAAACGAGGAATAATAGAGTGAGAAACGTGAAATTGAATATGTCTTCAAAGTTGGAGACAGAATCCAGTTTAAGGAAATCGAGGAAGGAGCTGTTCTTGTTTGAGCCATAACGAAGGACATCTTCAATAAAATTGACCAAGAGGTCGAACATGGTTTCCTCATCCACCAGTTTTATGGAGTTGGAGCTGATCTTGAAAGGTTTTGAAGTCCAAAGAGAGATGGGGGGACTGAAATCTGCAATGATAGCTAAAGAGAGGTTTGGAGATTGGTTATTTTTGGTTATGAAGAGATTGAGAGAAGGTTGGGATGGACTTGAAGAAAATATGCATAGAGACATAGAGTTTTTTCTAGAGATTGGCGGAAGGTTCTGAACCCAGCAAAATATATCAGGAAAGCCACAAGAAGCAGCCATTAGAGAAAATCAGAAATTCTCTCTCTTTTTCCTCTCTGTGCAAGGAATTCTGCAGATGATCTCCATATGTATATAAAGGCTTTTCATGAATGGAAGCAACGCTGAGAATCTGGGGAGGAGGAACGAAAGTCAAAAGTAAGGCAAATAATTGATAGAGAATTAAGATTGATCAGGAAGACACTACTCTCTAGATGAGAGATGGATGATGTTACAAGAAAAATATGTTTAAACATGATTTATGCAAGGAGTAGCAGTGATACGTCTAGTTATATATACTTTTACTTACTATTTTATTTATATTCGTTTTATTAGTTTTTTTTTTTAATTTAAATTTTAAATTTCATAATTTTTAATATATTAATAACCGATACTTAGAGAAATAAATTTTTTTTAATTACATCTAACATTTTCCAGAACGAAAACTTAATCATGATGTTTTTATAGAATATGATTTTTTTTTTAAGTATGTAATATATATTTTTTCAATTGAAGCATTAATTGCATTTCCGGTTACAACAAATAAAATGAAAAAAAAAATCAAATCTATAAATCAGCATCTTCATGTCTGCTTTTAGCCTTCATGTCTCTGATGAGAATTTGTATATATATAGTACAGATTTGGCAGTGAAGGCAATCTGCCTGCATTAAAGTTATAAGATGCCTACCGCCGATAAATTGCAGATAAAGATGAATAGACACGTAGAGATGTCGTATTCTCATGATTCTCAACTATCTGATCATGGATTATTCGATCCCCCTTCCTTCCTCCCTCTTCCCTTCGCTTTCTTGTGAAAGTAAATTTCCGCCCACCAAACTAAACAGTTTGACTCTAATTTTCAATTCTCGCGCCGTAAACGCATTCAAAGCCATAAGTAACACGAGTCTCCCCCGATAAATCGAATAATTGGAAAGGAATTTTATATGAGATTTGTTATTCATCATCTTACACAATGCATATTATATATATTTTTTTAATTTTATATTTATTAAATTAATTAAATTTTTTTACTCATAATTTATATATTACATATTTAGTAAGAGAAAAAAAATAAAAAAATATATATATAATATATAAAGATGATGAGTACAATTTTTTTTTATATATTACTTTTTTTTTTAATTTATTATATTTACATGTTGAATTATGCTATTCACATCTATTCTACAACTTATTATATTCATAAAAGATGTTGATTTATCAATATTTTTTTATATATATAAACTGATTATGATGTAATATATATATATATGTATATGTATATGCTTCCATATCAGCAGCGTAGCTGATGTATTGATGAAAATGCTTGAAAATAAATTTATTCTTACGTGTTATTGTTTATTAAGACGCATTATATATCGTAAAATGTTAGAATAATATCTAATAAAGTAAATTAATCCGTTGTGATATATATAAACTGTATTGGTCATTTGATCTTACGCTTATAAAGAACACTACATGATTAACTCTATTGGTCATGTGGTCTTTATTAGTTTATGCTTTTTTCTACGGTGGTTTTCTATAATCAGCAGATCAGTTTGCTTTAGTTTTTAAAGTTTTTGGTTGTTGGGTCGATATTTTTTTACTTCTTGTTTGAATTAGCTAGGGTCTCAGTGAAAAAGAAATACATATATATATATGAGAATTTATATATAGAGTTTAATATATTCTTATGTAAAAATAATATATATATATATATATATATACTTATTAATTAAGGCTATGGATTAGAAAAAGTTCCCTCAGTATTAAGATTCTGCAAGGCATTTAACTTGACAACCAGGCCATGAGTCGCCTCTACAACTAAGAACCTCTACTGTATGTTGCGACTATATAAAACAGATGGATTTAAGTTTATTATTAATTTATTTGTTCTTTTTTGATAAGATGGAAAATTGTTGCGACATATAATTATATAAAACATTACAAGATACATGTAACCAAAGCAAAAGCATGATTGGATTTGAAAATGTGGTCAAGAAGAGGTGATCTTATGCTCTATTGGCAACATTCTTTTCAAAAAAGTGTTATAGTCACAAATATATTTTACAAAAATAAATTCATAAATTTATATGATTTTATATGATACTTTAGATCTATTTTATAATAAAAATAATTTTACAATTTAGTGTAACACATTAAGCACTTATGTTAATTTTTATACTTATTTTTATGAAATCTTTTTATAATTAAAACATTTATATTCTTTTAATATGGGAATCGAATCTCCCTTTTAGACTCTTTCCAGCTACCACGTTCTTCAATTAGGCCAACGAATGTTAGAAAAATTAAAAAAGAAAAAAAATCAGATGCTATTAGAGTTGATAATCCCTTGAGAGGAAGAACGTCTAGTCAAATGCTTCCTTATATATATATTGCCTAACATTAAGATATCCATACACGCATCCTTCCCTAATCCGAATATGTGCTCAAAGCATAATATATAGCTTTTGGACTCTTCAATCAACCATATTTAAGGGTAACTTGCACATTTTTTTTCAGTTTACTTACAAATAATGTCTTCTATTAATGAAAAAGAAATGTTTTACTAATAAAGAGATTTCATAAAAATAAATTTATAAATTAATATGATTTGATGCAATACTATAAATTATTATCATATCACTTCTCTTAACAGAGTGGGGTAAGTAACTTCTCTTAACAGAGTGGGGTAAGTAACACCAGTTGAAAAAGCTATGGTTACGATGAATGTTATTTCACAAAATTACAACCCCAACCGTTAATGATAATTTTTAAATAATAAGTATAAATAAGATCGATAGAATAATTTGATAATGATTATGTAGGTAAAGTTTGCAAGATAAATATTAAATATGTGGGAGAATAACAAGAGTAGTGATTAGTCTGTATGCCAAAAATTCAACAGCTAGCTTTTCACACGCAGTAGCCAAATAAGCTTGGTTAGGCATACATTCTTCCTTCCCCTCTAATTAAGAATAAAAACTCTCTCCGAAAACTCAAACTTATTCCTACTCCTCCGCCCTCTTCTCTTTCCTATCCTACGTCTTTTTAAAGATATATATGATCTATCCTTTCTTTTTTTCTTTTTTTTTTATCAGCTATTCTATAGACAGCCACTGGGGGTAATCCGTCAATATTAAAAAAAAAAATAATAATAACCCAAGCTGCTAGTGATTTTCTGTTCAACAATTTATCAAACACTTTGCATGCATTCTTAACACCATCTCAACAGCTCTTATGCATTTACATTGCTTCTTCCTTGATACAACCAAACCAACAACAAGGTTCTAACACTCCAAATACAATGAACTCTACAGAATTATAACATCTACAACTATCCGTGAAATCATAAAGTTTAACTTGGTTCCAAGCGAAAATTTAGATTCTAGAAGAAGAAGAGATTGCATTTGGGTTTGGAAGAAAAATTCTACCATTTTGGGTTTGGAAGAAAGAAGAGATTGTCGTCATCGTCGTCTTCGGGTTTGGAAGATCTTCAGGACTTTGCAAGAAATCATAAACTTGGTTCCATCGTTGTGAGAATGCTTGGGTTGCTGAGAATATGAAAATTCTAAATGAAAATACTCGTTGGGATACACTCTCAACTAAACCCTTACAAGATTGGAGGTGGATCTGGTTTCTTCATTTATGGCTCTAGATGGTTCGGTAGTCATGCAAGCTTGCATGCCGAAAACCTTCATCTCCTAGGTTTGCGACATCATTCTCAGGCTCCTCGACTCCAATCTCATGCTCTCAGCCTCTGCCAACGAGTCTAAGGTCTTCTATTTGAAGATGAAGGGGGATTACCATCACTACTACTTGGCTAAGTTCAAGTCCGAGGATGAGAGGAAAGCCGCTGCTGAGGATACCATGCTCGTGTACAAGGCTGCTCTATCTTCGAGCTGTAACAAACAACGTCGTTCAATTTTTTGCCACATTGGATGCAATGCCACGTGGGTGCCCTAGGCCGGTTGTCTATAGACTTTTTTTTTATAAGGTATAATTTATCAATTCTTGATCATCAAATCGTCGCTCGTATTCTCACATGAAACTCATCATCATTTGTCAATCCAAGTGAAATATCACCAAAAGACCGATTCGTGAGGATCACACATCTCACCAAGTAGTGTGAATTTCATGCACCATTGGACATTCTCGCCTCTACAAACTGGGAACAACATACTAGGAGTTACTCACAATTCAATTTACATTCAACTTGGGTTGATTGGATACTAAGGTGAGTTGAGATGATTTGTAAATAGTAATAAAATTATTAATTAAAATTAGATGAGATAGACGAAATAAAATTGAGATAATTTATAAAAAATAATTAAATTATTAGCTAAAATTAAATAAGGCTAAACGAAATGAGAAGTTTTTTTTGAGTTTAAAACCTATTAAACGAAAGCCTCCCATCCGCTGTGTACAATCTTTCGCAACTCACTGAATAATTCCTCCCACAACTTCGCAATATATACTCTCTTAATCACCGACACCAACTAGATTCCCTCCCCGTCACAGCCAACCTGGGGCTCGATTTCTCTCTGGAACGTTAACCCACTTAATTCGACGGGGGTGTCTCACGCGCAAACCTAGAGCCTCCTGCGCCACCACCTATGGCCTCGGCACCGACACTCCCTATGTCGAATCCCCCGCAATCATCCCAGCCCCCAATCTCCACGCCCGCCTTCCGAGCGTTCGTCTCGCGGCTCTTCTCCTCAATCCGCCACGGGTTCTCCCATCGCCGTCCGTGGTCCGAGATGGTAGACCGGAGCTCCATGGCCCGACCAGATTCCCTCACAGAGGCCTACTCCCGGATCCGCAAGAACCTCTCCTACTTCCGCGTCAACTACCTAACCCTCCTCGCTCTCGTCCTCGCCCTTTCCCTCCTCTCCCACCCTTTCTCCCTCGTCGTCCTCCTTTCCCTCCTCGCCGCCTGGGCTTTCCTCTACATCTTCCGGCAGTCCGACCAGCCTCTGATCGTTCTTGGACGTACCTTCTCCGACCGGGAGACCCTACTCGGCCTGTGTCTCGTGACCGTCATCGTGATCTTCCTCACCAGCGTCGGATCCCTTCTGATCTCCGCGCTGATGATCGGATTCTCCATCATTTGCGCACACGGTGCGTTTATGGTTCCCGACGATCTCTTCCTCGACGACCAGGAGCCTGCCAATTCCGGATTCCTCTCGTTCCTCGGCAGTGCCGCAGCCTCCGCTCCCGCAGTCGCCGCGCGAGTGTGAACCGGATCTTACCTAGCTCGCCACATGTAAGGTTGGTTAGCTGTGAAATTGATTGCTATACGTTCTTCTGTTTGTAATTGTAGTGAGGGTCCAGGGACTTGGAAGGTTCATATGCTTGAGAAGTTCCGACGAATGTTAGGGTTTTTATTATATTTTAATTTATACCCCTCATTCATGCAGATTGGATCTGAATTGTGC
Source organism: Juglans regia (assembly GCF_001411555.2). Lineage (NCBI taxonomy): Eukaryota > Viridiplantae > Streptophyta > Magnoliopsida > Fagales > Juglandaceae > Juglans > Juglans regia. The sequence goes on along the minus strand of NC_049907.1, from coordinate 51,736,186 downwards.
TATTTTTAGATCTCATTTAAGGAGACTTGTATGGCTTACTAGATCATAGTTCTGCAAATTTTGATTTTTCAATTAATGCAGTTCTATCACTTGTACCATAGTAAACTGGGTATTTGTTGTTGAACATTATCATTTATCCTTATCTGAAAGTTCCAATGCATGTTTTGGCGCATTGGATAGATAGCAACGATGTGGCAGTAAAGTGATATTGTATGCTGACCGAAATAGGAGGACTGGTTTGCTAAGTGCTTAACTTGGCATTGACATCTTTTTTGTTTTTTTTTTTTTCATGGTAAGTTATTTTCTGGTTATTTGTCCATTGATGGTCTATTTAAGAGAGAGAAGAAACAGTATTAAAGGATTGTGTGGGATTTAATTAGGTTTAAGTCTGGTGACAATAATATTCTACAACTAGCAATTCATTTTTTTTCAAACTGACCCATTTGCTATCTATTATTTGATTGACTAATCCTTTATATTGGAATGGATGAAGGGCCAAATTTTTTGGCAATTCCTCACGGGGGATGAATCAAGATAATTTTGAATCAAAGCTCTAGATTTTCGTTCACCCTTGTTGTAATTATATCTCGGGGTTGCAGCGATAACTTGGTATATCTACCATAGGACTATTAACTAAAATATGTCTATGGTTAACTAATTGACCTGTCTATCCTCTTTGTAAACTATAAATGTTTTGTAAGTAGTTGTTTCTTCTATTGTTTAACCATAGACAAATAAGAGTGAGGTAATAGGTTGGGTCACCACCTTACCGATAAAAGAAGATTAACCTACGATTCTCTTATAACTCTATATTAAACGAAGGGCAATTTATAAAGTTGAAATTCATTTCTAATGAAGTGGCATGCTTGATTTGGTTGATTGTAAAATGGGTTGTAAAAGAGTTGTGAGAGGGTTGTAGGCGTATTATTATTCTAAAAAAAAAAAAAAAAAGATTGGGACACCACCTCAACCCTTAGTTTGGGTGTTGTTATCATTTTGCCTACTATCCAATGCAGGCTGGTATGCTTGGGTTAGAAAATTGTTGATTAAGTTTTTAGAAAAGGTTGAAGATGTAGTTTTATTGGATTTTGCAAAAGTTTTGAGAATTGTTTGAATAAATATTTGTTAAGATATGATTTGTGTTGAGGTTGGTGAAAAGTGAATAAGGAGATTTTGAATATAGTTTTTTTTAGAGTTTTTTTGGGTTTTTGTAAAAGTTGTTTTGGTTTTTGGTGCATTTTACCTTTTCACTTAAATTTGGCAAGTGATTAGATGAGAAGTCTTTGGGGATTTTTTTTTTTTTTTTGGATTTAAAGATGTTTGCATTGAAGATGAAAACTTTTGCTAAAAAATTTTGAAACTTTTTGGGTTCCCAAACATGCACTAGCCAGTTAGATTCATGCCTCTTCAACACTCTGGAAGTTTGAAGTAGGTGTTGGTGATTGCCTCTTGCAAACTTCTAGCCAATGCTGCCCATATTTGACCGATAAAGAACTGATTTATGGTTTTATTTTGGTTCAGGTTGTCATGATTTTTACCTGATAGTTTAGGAGAGACATGTGATGCAGAATATTGAGGCATATTAGCTGGTTTTTAATGACGTTTCATGCCAATTCTAGTAACTCTTGGTAGAATAATATTTATATGTTCAGTGAAATTATCATCATATGTTCATCCCTGATCTGTGTTCATTTAAAACCCAAATGATCATTTGATGCTTGAATTTAACTATTTTGGGGGCAGAATCGCCCGATGCAAGTTCTAGGAACCTGTTTACTAATTTTATTCAGACCCAATCTGTAATTTCCCTCGAGTAGGTGGACTGCATGTGTTAAGCATGCTTGTCTCCGTATATTAAGCATGGATATTTGAAATTGATAGTCCCGTGTTGAAATCAATAGAGGCGAAGACCTAGAGAAATGCGGGAGACTCTAACATTGACCGCTCTCTCGTATGCTGTAATGAAGATTGCTGCTGAATTTCTTTTAACTCAACATGATGGGATCATTTCTCTCGGTGCAAATAATTACAATGGATTATCGGATTATAGGAATTTTATCTTTTAATTATCTGAGGCGCATTTGCAGAATTTTTGTTGAGAATTTGTGGACTCTCGAAATTAGTTGAGATTTTTTTTTTCAGACAATCGGTGCCATAAAAAAATTGATGTTTCGCCGTCTGTGCATGAACCAATAAAAGGGGGGACTTTGTTTTTATATATTTTTATTTTTTGGTAATATGGTTTTCCGGACAGTTAATGCATTCTTTTGTTGTTTTTTCTTTCTTTCTTTCTTCTTTTTAAGTGGATTTTCTGCTTCTATGTCCTTTATATATTTCATTTATTTTTTGAGTTCCTCTTTGGGTCGGTCCGGCTAATGTTGGGCGTTTAACAGCCTCCAATCACAATATGCCATGTATGAAGTTTTACATTAGACACAATAAATATGATTTCATCTGATTAAATCACATTATCGGTAAGAAACGAGTGCCTTCCTTCTTTTTATTTGAAACCCAGACCACTGCCATTGCACCAAACTCAAACTACCGCCGCACTAAACCAGGTCTGTCACCGACACAGCTGGACAATGCTGTTGCACCCACCAATTTTTGTCGTCTCCATGAATCTGTTTCTCCCCCATTTCTGTCCATCATTGATGCTTGTTGCGCCGACCGCTCCTCGATTCCTTCATGTTTTTCTTGCAGATCTCTTCTGCATGGCTTCTCTGTCATGCCTTTTGTTCTCAAATATGGCTAGATTGCTTCGAGAGATACAAATCGGCAACTTCAAGAGGTTGAACTGATTTACTCTACAAAATATTTGGTTTGACTATCCCTAACTTGGGAATCTTTATTTTTTTATTTTTTATTTTTTCCATCTCTCGAGTAGTCGCTTCACTTTTGAAGGCTTGGAAATGTTTCCTCTCTATTTGGTCTTATTTGACTTTGAAAATTGTAAAACGCAAGAGGAGATGGGAATGTAAGAACGTCGATATTTTTTAATAACAAACTTGGTGGTCTTAGAAGACATCAACAACTTTATTTTCAACTATAAAGCGTTTTGAACCTTGTTTTCTTTAGAAATACCATGGCTTCAGCTCAACTTTGCAGGTACATTGGCTTTCTCCGTTCGGACCCTGCACTGAAACTGAGAGGCCATGGAGTAGCAAGTTTTTGCACCATGTAATTGTGATTAAGCAGCACTGATATGCAATATTTGTACAGTATATGGACATGAAAACACTCTGACCTGACCTGGTTACAGCCGTGTGTTCATCTAATATTTTCTGGCTGGATGAGAAGCAAGTAGGAATTTTCCAATAGTGTCTTGCATGGCTTATGAGAGATGATTGATTTCAATGGGTAAGGGTGAGATCTTTAACTAGTAAATGTTCTAGCAGAGGGGCTTTGTCATCAACAAGAGAGGTTGAGGGTGGGCTTTGGTGGAAGAGGGAGAGGGGAGGGGGATTTTTTGCACTGGAAGGGAGGTGGACTTTCACAACGTTATCAACTGTAGGCAAACATACTGAATGTGAAATAGAAAAACTACGTGGCACAAACTTATTGACGAGCTGTTATTTGAGAAATAACAGTTGGACCGATATGAAATTTTTCTCTTATTTTTTAATTAGTTGAGTTATCCGTAAGTGACGCCTCCATTTCTCAAATATTGAACTCAAAGGTCACTTTGCATTTTGATTAGGAAATAGAATGTTCTCATCCCAATAGATGCACCATGTTTGGCCTAATAAGCTTATGAAGCCAAAAAAAAAATTAAAATTTTGCATTTTGTATTAGGAAGTTATTTTAGAGGTGTTATCTGCACCATACGGTGTGGGGGCACCCCCTCCCTGCCCCCTCGCCTGGCATGGGACGAAGGTGGAATTTCAACACCTGACCCGTGGTGCAAGATACCCCCAGGTATCAAGAGCAGATACCCTATCCATCCACTCTCCCACATCTCCAAATGTGCCATGGGCCCAAAAGGTGTTTCTAAGTCCAAAATGGCCCATAAGTTGTTTTCAGCCAATTTTTTAGCCCATTTCAATATTTATAAGCCATTTTGGGGCCAACAATAGAAAAAAAAATGTATAATTTTATATTTTTGAAATAACAATAAATTGAATTTATAGTAAAAAAAAAAAATACAAATTAAGACAACAAAAGATTAAAGAAGTACTACTAATACTCTCAAGTCCTAACTACTAAACTATTACAATTTACAATAATAGAATTTATAATAAAACTATAATAACTAAACTATTACAATAGAGCACGGTTACGCATCAGCCGCACTCTCTGCACACTATAATTTTTTTTTTTTTTAAACTTAACAACACTGGGTGTGTTGAGACTTACATCAACAGTAAGTTGATGTAAGTAATTTCTCATTACAATAATACAAATTAAGATAAACAATTACAAACATAAAAGCGACATTGTGATTGTATCAACATTACAAAGAATTGAATATGTAAAATCTAAATACAATTGTCAATTGAACATAAATGAAAAAAGTGACAAAGGGGAACTTTGAAGTTGAACTTTGACTTTGACATTTGGGGTGGGTGGCCTGGGCCAAGGGTGAAAATTGAATTTAGTGTTGCCTATTGTGTGTCGTGAGATCATAAAATCTAAAACATTAAGAATTGAATAGGAAGATAATTAAAATTATAAACAAAAAACAAATTAAAAAATTACAAATTAAAATCTGACTAACCAAGATGAGATGATGGAGACCAAGATGCGACATTGAGAATATATCATTTGAATTTCGACTTGAAATTAGGATTGAGGCTTGAGGTGCGCATATGACAGTAAGATTATAAAAACAATTAGATATCAAAAATAAAATAAAATAAATACGAAAAAAATTAAGGGACAATACAAATTGTACAAACCTATGGCAAATGGCAATGGTGGGTCGGGTCCAACATGGTGAAGTCATACTGCAGCCAAGGTAGATGTCGTATCATGCATGGCTACAACAATTAAATTTGAAAGTAATAATTTAATACTGATGAAATGAATATAAATAAAATAAAATAAATCAAAATAATAAAATGAAACATTAAAATCAACGATTACCAGTCTTAGGTTGATCACCACTCTCCTCCTCGCCGGTCTCATTAACATGAATTTGAGTCCATTCGATCCAATTTTGTGTGCAGATCAGTGACTCCACAATGGTAGAGGACAAAGAACTCTGAAATTGATCCAATAGGCGTCATCCGGTACTAAATGTCAATTCTGAGGCTACGATGCTAATAGGGATGACCAAAATACTGCGAGCTATCTCCAAGAACGAGATATTCATTGCATTGATCTTCCACCAAGCAAATATATCAAACCCTTCCGTATATGGAAGAAGATTCCCTGCCAAATATCAGTCTATCTCTGACTTCGACTCTGTAGATTGACAGACTAGTTGGGAGTTCTGTGAGAGGCTTTGGGTCCACACCATCCTACACTTTTTTCCCGCCCCAGATTCTAGAAGAGGCACTGGGGTAGGTGTAGGTGTAGGGATAAATATACTACCACCCCTGATCATAGTAAACTCATCAAATAATCTACCGTTGATGTCTCTAACCATGCCCCCAACAAGCTCAGTCCATGCGGCCCCATGCACACGTCTCAAACCATATACCATGATATCAATCTTGAGTTGGGGGTCAAGAACAATAGCCAAATATAACAAAATATTGGTCTTACCCAAATCCTCCAATACTTGTCATATTTAACTATCATCATCAATGTTATCTCCCGCATCCTAGTATGGTCACTCATACACATCTCATCCAATTCTTCTTTCACCTTATATATATGTTGAGTGAACTCATTAGATGTAGGGTATAAAGAACCATATGTTTTCAATATCACCTCATAAAAAAATCTTAAAAACTTTACAAAGATAGCAACTATTTCCCAATCATCATCACTAGGCTTTCCTAATCCTCTGTGCTCATCAAAATATATGACATATTGAATATTTTCATTACCCAATAACTCAAAAGCTGTCTTATATTCTTGGGCTGTCTCCAACATCAAGAAGGTTGAGTTCCATTTTGTAGGAATATCAGAACAAAAGCTCTTCTTGGATGTTATGCTCGCATTCTTAGCAGCAGCTTTTAATTTTTCCAATCTAGCAGGAGAAGATCTCACAGCCATTCTGACCTGTGCAACCGAGTTATCAACGTCTCTCAAGCCATTAGACACAATTAAATTCAAAATATATGCAACACATCTAACATGCAAATAATCACTACTCAAGATTGTCTTATTTGTCTCTCTAAGATAAATCTTAAGATATACCAATGCGATATCGTTAGATGAGACATTATCAACTGTAACCATCGAAACTCGTGCCAACCCTACTCCTTTATTGCGACATCTAAGGCATTCTTTATCGTCTCATTATTGTGATCGAAAATTAAATAAAACTTCACAATTTTCTTATATAGTGTCCAATCACAATCAATGAAATGCACAATTAAAGACATGTAATTATAATTTTGGACGGATGTCCAAGTATTGGTAGTGAGACTTACAACTTGACCCGCCAATTGGCCCATAACAAATCCTTCTTCTTTTGGTAATGTATTTTTAATATCATTTGCCACAGTGTGACGAGAATGAATATTAAACCTAAGTTCCAAGCAACTAGAATATTCTTGAAACTCTCTCCCCTCCACAAACTGGTTCTTCTAAGTGCACATTTAATTGTGATGTATCATGTTTCCTATAGTGACATCCATAGAGTTTACCACAGTAATTACACTTTGCTTGAAGGTTTATTGAGATCACTACCCTCTAGTTTGGTAAAATGAGATCAAACTATGGAAACAAATTTTTTTGTTTTGTGTGGGCTTCGGGGTAGGACAACTGTCACTAAGGTTAGTGTTGGGTGTAGGGTTAGGTGTTAGGGTAGGCCCGATAAGACAACTAGCACTAAAATCTAAGGGAGTAGAGGAAGAGATTCTCCAAGACAATCAACAAATCTGAAATTAAAACAAAAACATACCAATGACATCAACAATCAACACATATAGATCAACAATCAAAACATGCTACTAACCTTTTCATTTTTATAATTTGTTAAATTGTTTTATAAAATAAGCATGCAAAATCAAAATAGACATCATATAATAAGCATGCACAAACAACACAATCAACTTTGAATTTTTATAATGTGTTTTCTTTATTTCTATATGCATCACAATATGATATAAATGTTATTTTTATATCATTTACACATACAGCACACCACAATTTGCATTCAAAATCACATGTTCACTTTATAATTACATTTATGGTAGACATAGTCGTATGGACTTCAAGGATTAATTTCCAGTTGGGGCAATTTGGCATACACTGACGTCCATGCACTTTCAATTAATGAAAATGAATGTACACGCACACAGAAATGCACAAGCACATGCATATGTGCAAAAACTTGCGCATGATGCACTGACATTTTCTGTGATTTACCATTTAAAATGAAAGAAAACCAAGATTGAAAAATCAGTTTCATTAGGATTCCAATATTTGAAAAATCAAAAACCATAAATTAATTTAGGATTACAATCCGAAACCCATGCACATTCACAAATCACATTCACAGTTCACATTCACAAATCACATGCAAAATCAAGATTCTCCATAGTACACAGTTCACAAATCTCATCCTCCATCTCCATTTAATCACAACTTTCCTCCAATCTCCATAACTTCAAAAAAAAAAAAAAAAAGCTTAAAATATTAAAATTGAGGTTCAGATTTGGGGCTTACCTTCGGCAAAGATGATGTGATGACCACAGAGAGTGACGACGACGGCCACAGAGAGCGATGAAGATCAGTGGAGAGAGACTGAGGGAGGACTGAGAGTCGTGGACTTGTGCGACACTGTGATGTGAGAGAAACAGAGAAACGACGTCATTTTGTCAATGGGTTTTTTTTTTATAAGTAATCTATGGGTTTTTTTTTAATATATATATATATATATATATTTATAAGCAGGGCAGGCCCCTCTAGCCCTCCCCTCCGCTGGAGGCCTCAGATGCGGGCAGGACCACCCGCCCTTGCATCTGTGACACAGAGGCTCGCCCCGCCCATGCATGGGCAGGGCAACGGGGTGTGGGGCTCCATTGCCCACCTGTATTTTGGTAAATGGCTAAGAGGCATTGGTCTAGCCAAAGTTAAAATCAAAATTTAGCTAAAATTAGATGTTTTGCAAAAGTCAAAGTCATTCAAGTATAATCCCACATTGGACTAGGTAATTATAAGCCAAAATAATAATATAATATTATTTTTTAATTTATTTTTCATATTTTGTAATTATACTAACCATATGTTAATAAATAATTTAAACCTTTAATTAATTTATTGTTTCCCAGCTATTTGTTTTTTTTTCAATCTAATTATCCAACACAGACTACATCTACAATTTTATTGAGGAATGTCTGTCTTCTAATAGCAATTCATGCACGTTCGTCGTTCATCATGTCCAATAATGTGAATGCATATTCCTATCCAGTACATACACATTCCTAACTTAAAAAAAATATATATCTTAATTCATCATGAGCTCCATCATAAAAAATCTGTCATTCATCCTCTTCCTGCCATACACATTCCTGTCCAGTACATACACATTCCTCTTTTTGCCATCCATCTACAAGTCTGCCATGCAAACCACATTAATTTATTTTGTGAGGAATTTTAGTAAAAACCTTGCTTGCAATGACTATAGCAGACCAAGCACATATAGCACACCATACACAAAATCTGCTTGTGAGGAATGCTATAATAAAACTCCACTTTGATCAAAATGGTGCAAACAGTATAAGAAAAACAAAATCTGCTCGTGAAGAATTTTAGTTTGTATAAGATAACTCCACTTTGTGGGGAATGCTTGTGAGGAATGCTTGTGAGGAATGCTATAAGATAACTCCACTTTGATTAAAATGCTTGTGAGGATGTACAACAATCGACTTAAACTGAAGCCCTTGGATTCATCATCTGCACATGCATACCTTGGTCTAGGATTCAACCTTTGGGGAGTAGTTCTAGCATAATTAAAAGTGGGGTTCACAGAGAGCACAGTCCTGGCCCTTGGAGGAAGTTTCTGGCACATGCTATCTGTACATATACGGATTTTGGAATAGTAGGGCTCCTGAGTATGGTGTCAAAACTTACGGTGGATTTTCAACTACTTGATAGAGTGAAGGCCCTGGATTTAATAGAGTTATGGCAATAACACTACTTGCAGTGGAATTCATTAGACCTTATAGAAACCTCAAAATACTTAATACTTTTATGTGTTAGATTAGTAGAATGAAAGATGTGTTGATAAATAAATAGATTCTTTCAGGAAAAATTGTGTCATTCTGGGACCCATGGCACTTCATTTCAGAATGGATGTTACAGGCTTTATTGGCTCCTCAACCCACCCTGTCATTTTTCTTTTGGCCATATAATAATCTTATCATTTGCAATCCCAATTCGTCCAACCCCTTTAATCATGGCACATTGAATTTCAATCAATTTGATTAGGAGCCACAACAAATCTTACAAATAGCAAATGACACTATCTGTTATGTTGCTTTCAAATGATAGGCTTGTTTACTTAAAATATCTTCCCACTGTGATTTGCCCTCACAGCACCATAACAAGCACTAATCCAACAATAAAAGTTATCATAGATAAATTGAAATCTACAAATCACAAAACTATACTGCGAATGGATGTTGTTGTATTCCTTGAAAAGGTGGCTTGTATATCATAGAAAGGCAAGACGCCATAGAAGAGCACTTTTCAAAGAGTAAGAGTCAGTAGAAAAATGAAAAACTAAAACTAAAAAAAAAAAAAAAAAACCCTCTTTCTTTTCCTAAGCAAATACAATTTTTCCTTTGTCCTAGTGTATAGGACAAGAAGACATTTTCTCTCAAGGTGAAATCCTAGATTATACACTACTTATTACACCAGTGATCAGGCTTTTAGGAAAAGCAGGATTCAAAAGAAATCATACCACATGATTTAGTGATTGTAGAGGTTAGTGCCAAAACAAATCAAAGTGAGGAATGCTATAAAACTCAACTTTCAATGGAACTTTAGTGATTGTAGAGGTTAGTGCCTATTTCTTGTAGTGCCTGTCTAAACCATTTTTACTGGGTTTTATTGAGCAAAAAATTAACCATTTCATGAAACTAACTAAACCTATTTCTTTTAGTGCCTGTCTAAACCATTTCATGAAACTAACTAACATGAACCAAAAAAATTTCAATGCTGAGCGAGCAGGGGACTGAAGCATATGGGCCTTTTGTTTGAACAGAATGTGTGGGCATGCCTGTTCAACTTCTAACAGGTAATGAGAGAGTGCTTCTTATTTTCCGACTTATGTATAGTCTTGCCAAATGCCACACACAGAATAATGTCGTTACAGGAACTTCTTTGTGAAATAGAAAGTGGAAAAAAATGCATTCCTCACAAGCATTCCTCACGAGCATAAAAATACTAGCAGATGCATATGCTTATGAAATACAAAATGCATAAAAATGCACAGAGTAGATAAGCACCAACTTGACCATACAACCAAAACCAAACATGATGTAGACCACCACTGATCAAGCCAAAGCCAAAGCCAAAGCCAAACAATAAAAATACAAATCGAAACAAAGACAAAGGGAGGATTATATTACCTTCGGTGAAGCACACTAGAAACCCTAATAGAGGTAGTCTAGGGCCAGTTTCCACAGTCGATTTTCTCTTGCAAATCGACTGCTCCTTCCCCACGTTCCTTAGCTAAGCCTAGATTCTCAACTTCGACAACCCTGGGACAACGAAAGCAGCAAGGGAACTGGAAAACAAAAGGAAAAAAACGGAGAGAAGGGGAGAGAGGGAGTGTCAGGCCAACCTAGAGGGAAGAGAGAAAGAAAGACAAAGAGAAGGGAGGGGAGAAACAAGGAGAAAGAGAAGGGAAGAGAGAAACAAGGAGAAAAAAAAATGAAGGGGGTGTTGGGCGAGGGAGAAATGGAGTGAAAGTGAAAGGAGATTTGGGGGTAACAGATTCACGAGGTAAATGCTTTGTTTCAGTTGGACGAGATGTGAGTTTAGAATAAAGAAAAATTCTATTCATAAGCCTCGTACACCGCATTATATATTTTGTAATTTTTTTAATTTATTTCTCTTATTAAATGTGTAGTATATGAATTATGAGTAGAAGAATTCAATTATTTTTTTGATAAGAATGACTCGAACTCCAGTCCTTGGGTAGAAGAATTCAATTATTTTAAAAAGGATAAAAACAAAAAAAAATTTTAAAAAACTTTAAAAAATAAAAATAAAATAAAAAAATTGTGGTGTGTAGTGTGTAGGTTTATAAATAGCAATGCTCTAAAATAAAATATTGATTTGGCTATCTACAGTGTCACGACAAAGATGAATATATGTTTGGATATATTATAGCTGAAATGTTGAACTCCCACATTTTACTTAGTCCAACGCAGAGGATTTAAAGAGCACAAAAGGCATATTTTGGCTTTTGAGGAGTTATGCCTAGGTCGATATGGATGCTCTTATAGCACTGGCAATGGCTTAGTTATTGTCAAGTTCAAATTTTAGCTAGAATTTTAAGTTTTGGTTATAGGGTTAAATTTTAGCTAGGTGAATCCACATTGAACTAGCCATATTAAAGTTAAAATAATAATATAATACTATATATTTTAATAATATTTTACAATTTTTTTTTGTATATATTACAAATACACTTCATATTTGTATTTAACCATCAACAGCCAAAACATGAATCTGTTTAACCATTCTGTTCCAAAACAGGCCAAATGATCAACTGAGCACCTCAACAATCATATCCTTGAGTTGGAACAAAATTAAACAACAAGAACAACCAAGAAATGCAAACTTATAATCAATCACGAGACAAAAGCAATTTCAAAGAGTAAGAAGGAAAGAAAGCATAGCCCAAGTTACCATTCGATTCCACCAGAAATGAAAAGAAAAAAATTAATGTAAAATAGAGCAGAAATAAACAGTAAATGTAATAAAAAATTTACCAGAGGAGGCTGAATCACTCTGTCCATTTCTAGTCGTTCAAGGAATTGACAACACCAGATTTATCAAACCTCACCTCTAAAATCAAGTGCCTATCTCTCAATCACCATTCCCATCCGAAACACAGATGTAACAAACGCATAACTCGTCTAAAATCGACATCTAAAATCAAACACTCATCTCATGAAAACTCACAGGAAGCTGAAAACTAGCCTCAAGGATCAGAAGCTTAACACGTTAAAGAAGCAAAAACCATAAATCATAATCAACCAAAGTTGACCAAAACACTATAACTTCATTACCGCGTTATCTCCCAAACCCATGTGCCAAAACCTCAGAAAGTCAGCTCCCATGCCTGTCAGACTGAGAAATCAGAGAACCTGAGATCATATCTTGAGAAAACCCAAAGAAATCCAAATGCGAGACAGCGGGAAAATAGGGACAAAGAGAGCATTGAAAGATGGATAGAGAACTTACGACACCGAGAGAAACCGAGAGATGAAGAGTGTGGCAGTTATTGTTGATGGAACTTCAGCGAGACGGCGACGCGAGGAGGAGAAATCGCACAGACGATGGGAACCAACAAGGAAAGGGACTCAATAATTTTTGGACCCAGAAACAGAGAGACAATCGATTGAAGAGGATTGAGGAAGAGAGAAAACGGAGAGAAGAGGGAGAGGAGCGATGATCTTCTGAAAGAAAAGGGAAAAATACGAGGGAAAGAGAGGAGGGAAGAGGAAGGGAAAGGGATGGAATAATAAATTAATCTTTTATATCGCTAAACATGACTGGAAGAGAAATTTATTGTAGCTCTAAATTAAGAAATATTAAAGAAGACATTTTAATTAAAAAAAAAAGGGTAAAATTTGGACTAGGATTTGGCCATTGCCAATCAGCCCAAACTTCTCGGACCAAAGATTAATTAATTAATTAACTAAAGCCTAGAGGAAACGAGAGATAAGGAGGAACATTAAAATTTTAAAAAAATAATAATAAACTTATCTTAAATGGACGATAATTGTAATACCTCATTTTGATAAGGATAAGTAGTGTATGAAATTCTACATTATTTAAAAATAAGAAGTTATTATTTTTTATATTATTTTTATGGAGCTTCAATTATACTATTGATTAGTTATTTTAGAGTATAGATTATGTAGTTTGGGTCTTACATTAAAGCATTACAATAATAGTATAAAATTAAAATAACTTTTTTTTTATTAAAAAACACAATTGATTTGAGTAATAATACATACAACACATTTCTTCACAATAATATTGTAAGATGGTGATATTATTGTAAAATCATGTTACTTTTATAAGGTGTTTTATCAAAATATTCTCATTTAATATATTATTATTGTGAAAAATATTGTATAAATCATTTTGCTTGCTTTTTAAGAGATTCTTTAGAACTGAGTTTATTAGGATGACCCATTGACGTACAAAGTTGGGGGGGTGAGAGGTTATTTCAGGTCGATAAACATAACATTACATGTTGACCATTTTAAAACCAAAAATTCCAGGGAGCTGTAATTAAGATGTGACCGATGCTTTGCTTGTTTGTTTTTAATCAATGGGCATATAAGCATTTTCCAATTAAGATCGGCGGTGCTAAAGTTGCCGAGGGTAGGATTGGAGCTCTCTCACTCTGCGTCATTATCTGAAAAAGTATTCATTAACAAAACAAATAATTTATTATTAAAAAAATAATTTTTTTTATATAAATCTTATATTTATTTAATTATTTTAAAATAATTATATGACATTTAATTCACAATTATAAATATCATTTCTCTCGTTAACAAATAAAACTCTTTAATTAACTTAAAAAAAAAAAGGAATAAAGGGAATCGGTCAAATGTCATCCTTGGGACTGTCAGTCAAAGTAGATGGGGGACCAGGCATCTCCTGTCCGTTTCACTTAACACGACCATTGACCCTTTTGTTGATTTGAGATTACCAAGTCTATACTGACAAAACAAAAGATTTCGTGATTAAATGCTGCTTTTGCAAACGAGAATTGAAATGTAAAGGAACAACCTAGGATTAGGATAGGAGAGCAACCAACGGTGTAACAGTAACTGTAGTACGGATCGAAGAATGGCCCCCTCGTTCAAATGTTAAAAAGGCTACCCCACCCCCCGCGCCCTCTTGCTGCTTAGTTAAAGCTCAAATCAAATCAAACCAAACCAAACCAAACCCAACACTCTTTTCTTTTTTCTTTGGATTTGATGATTAGAACAAATCTGATTTGTTCTTTCTTTTTGGTTATGGACTTTGACATGGATGGGTCCCATTTGAAAATTATAGCCGTTGTGAGGAGCGGTTTGGGCAATAAAAGACCCCACCCCAGCCCCTGGAAACACACGACACGACTCGACTCCACTCGACTGTATTCTTCCCATGAACCTCTCAGTCAATAAATATATCATCATTTGTTTATAAGAAGAAAACTAGCCGTTAGGCCTTGTTAGAAGCAGAACCTGTGAATCTCATTGCTCCCCCACCTGACACTTCTGTCTAGGGTTTTCTCTCTCTCTCTCTCTCTCTCCAATACAAGATTCCCTCTCTTTGTCTCTGTCTCTCTCTCTCTGGTGACTCTTCACGTGCACCCTCACAATAACTACCACCCCCTTAGCTTTCTCTCACTACAAAACCCTCTCCCAACTCGGATTGTTCCTGTTTTACTCACGCCTGCATAATACAAACTCCTGTATCCTCCCTCCTCCTTTCTTTGCTTTTTACGAATACCATTTTCCGATTCTCGAACTTCTTATGGAAAGTGGGGCAGATTGGCACTGCATTTCAGATAAGAAGAAAGAAAAGTGGAAGATTGAAGAAAGAGTTCCTTCACTTTATTTGTTGGGGTTTTTGAAAGAACTTCTCTGCACCCAGTTTTTCTTGCTTCTTCCGCTTCTGATAAGTCTCACTAAGCCTGCCTCAAGCCAAGTTTGGGATGGTGTGATTGTGACGGCGGCTGACTATCAAGCACTTCAAGCGTTCAAACATGAGTTAGACGATCCGAGAGGGTTCTTGAGGAGCTGGAATGATAGTGGTTATGGAGCTTGTTCGGGAGGTTGGGAGGGAATTAAGTGTGCTCAAGGACAGGTCATTGTAATCCAGCTTCCATGGAGAGGATTGGGTGGCCGAATCTCTGAAAAGATCGGCCAACTTCAAGCGCTTCGAAAGCTTAGCCTCCATGACAATGTTATTGCAGGGTCAATCCCTTCGGCACTGGGCTTTATCCCAAATCTCAGAGGAGTTCAGCTATTCAAAAATCGGCTTTCAGGTTCAATCCCTCCTTCATTAGGCTCATGTCCTCTGCTTCAGACCCTTGATCTTAGTAACAATTTGCTCACTGATATAATCCCAGCTACTCTTGCAAACTCTACCAAGCTTTATAGGCTCAATCTTAGCTTCAATTCCTTTTCAGGTTCTATCCCCGTCAGCCTCACTCGCTCGCCTTCTCTCAATTTCCTTGCTCTCCAACACAATAATCTCTCTGGCTCTATCCCAGACTCCTGGGGTGGGGCACTAAAAAATAACCACTTTCAACTTAGGTCCTTGGAACTTGATCATAACTTCTTCTCTGGAAGCATTCCTGCTTCTTTTAGCGCGTTAAGTGAGCTTGAAGAGATATCTCTTAATAATAACCGGATCGGTGGAGCAATCCCAGCTGAAATGGGAAGGCTGTCTAGGCTAAGAACACTGGATTTATCTAATAATGCCCTCAATGGAAGCTTTCCTTCTAGCTTCGTTAATCTATCCTCTCTTGTTCTTTTGAATCTAGAGAGCAACAACCTTGACATCCAAATTCCAGAAGCTCTTGACAGATTGCATAATCTTTCTGTTCTAAACTTGAGGAGAAACCAATTCAGGGGTAACATTCCCTCAACTTTAGGCAACATTTCCACGCTTATACAACTTGATTTATCACAGAATAATCTTAGCGGAGAAATCCCAGCTTCCCTTTCGGAGCTACGAAATCTCAAGTCTTTCAACGTTTCCTACAATAATCTCTCCGGTACCGTGCCCATTCCTCTCTCTCAAAAGTTTAATGCAAGCTCTTTTGTGGGGAACATTCATCTATGTGGATTTAGTGGATCAAATCCATGTCCCTCTCAAGTGCCTTCTCAAGGTGTTCCGGCTCCATCTCCTGAGACATCAAAGCCCCGTGGCCGCAAACTAAGTACTAAAGACATCATTCTCATAGCAGCGGGAACCCTCCTCATAGTTCTGCTCGTTCTATGTTGCATACTGCTCTGTTGTTTGATAAGGAAAAGGACTGCATCAAAAGCAAAGGATGGTCAGACCACAGGAAGGGCTGCCGTGACCGAAAAAGGGGTCCCGCCTGTTGGGGGTGAAGTCGAAGCGAGCGGAGAGGCTGGAGGAAAACTAGTCCATTTTGACGGGCCAATGGTTTTTACAGCTGATGATCTTTTATGCGCAACTGCAGAGATAATGGGGAAGAGTACATATGGAACTGTCTATAAAGCTACATTGGAGGATGGGAACCAAGTTGCTGTGAAGAGGTTGAGAGAGAAAATAACTAAAACCCAGAGGGAATTCGAGGCCGAGGTTGGTGTGCTGGGAAAAATCCGACACCCAAATCTTTTGGCTCTCAGGGCTTTTTACTTGGGACCCAAAGGAGAGAAGCTACTTGTTTTTGATTACATGCCTAGAGGGAGTCTCGCAACATTCCTTCATGGTGAGGCTTCGGCATGTAATTTGTCTACTAGTTTTGATTTGCTTACTACGTTAAAATGAGCAACCAATAATTTGTTCCCATTTTGTTGCAGCTCGCGGGCCCGACACACCCATTGATTGGCCAACAAGGATGAAAATAGCGCAGGGCATGACGGGCGGCCTGTTCTACCTTCACACCCACGAGAACATTATACACGGAAACCTTACATCCAGCAATGTCCTGCTTGATGAGCACAACAACGCTAAAATTGCAGACTTCGGCCTCTCTCGGCTTATGACAGCTGCTGCCAATTCTAATGTGATTGCTACTGCTGGAGCATTAGGCTATCGAGCACCCGAGCTTTCAAAGCTCAAGAAAGCCAACACGAAAACTGATGTATACAGTCTCGGGGTTATAATACTGGAACTCCTGACCGGAAAGTCTCCTGGCGAGGCAATGAATGGTGTGGATTTGCCTCAGTGGGTTGCCTCTATCGTGAAAGAGGAGTGGACAAATGAAGTATTTGATTTAGAGTTGATGAGGGATGCATCTACGATCGGCGATGAGTTGCTAAACACATTAAAATTGGCTTTGCATTGTGTTGATCCTTCACCGTCAGCTCGACCAGAGGTTCAGCAGGTTCTCCAGCAACTGGAAGAGATTAGACCAGAGACAGCTGCCGCTGCTGCTGGTTCTAGTGATGATGAAGCTGGAGTCCCTTCAACAAGTGATTAGGGGGGGCGGGCTCCTCATAATAATAAGACTGATAGTTTTATTTAGTCCACGATTCTTTCATTCTTGAACAATACTTTTTTTTTTTTTTTTTTTAGTTTATTGCATTAGCGTCTGTAAATATACGGTTTTTTTTTTTTTTTTTTCTATTTATTGGATGGAGGGAGGTCTATTTCGAGTTACCAATCAGAACATAGTTGTAGTGAAGCCTTGCCAATTGACTTGTATGTCCAGCACCTTTTAAATCAGCTCGCCCCCAGCAAAAAAGAAGCTTTCAAGCATTGAGCCAGTTAATTTTTGAAAAAAAAAAATCATAAAGAAATTTCAAACTTGTAGAGATGAAACACAACTTGTGGAGATGAAACTTGGTTGAATAATCCAACTTCTCAACATACATGAACTACAGAAGAAAGTAGAGAGGGAAGTCTGAAAAACAACAGACGAATATTTTTAGCTTCCATCTTTCGCATACCCACTTGTTTCTTCAGCAAGCTTCTCCCACACGTTTGCCATTTTCTCTGCATATCCTGCCTGTTAAGTTGCAAAAATAATCATCATGAATCAGGACCAAAGCAGCATTACTCTCATCCAGGACAACATATTGCCAATGTAAAAAGAAGGTACCTGATTCACAACAAACCCTCTCAACATGCTCATGAAGTCATCATGCCTCTCCTTGTCAAGTCTTTCAAGCTCACTCCTGTTATTTTCCTACACATCATCGCCAATAGTCGATTCAAGATTGACATAATCTCTCCATGGTAAGAATAATATAACTCTCAAATGAAAATCCGAAAATTTAAAATCATTGCAAATCTATGTACTATAATATAATTTTTAAAGCCACATCATCAACTAGCCCACTGTATCATTATTGACTACAAATTAGTGCTATAAAGTAACACCTTTTCGTTTGTGTTATTCATTTGTAATAATAATATATTATTACATAAAAAAATTATATATATATCTCTGATAAATTACTAATTTTATTTAAACCTATATGAACATCAATAGCAAATTCCAAATAGAAGACTTACTTCTCTCGAGTCACGTTATCCATTCTTATGTTACTTGATCATATATTAGGAAATTTAAGTTAAAAGTAATTTAAAAGCTCATATTATTTTACCCAAAAAAAAATATTCTTATATAGCTTGTTTTCTTTCTTTATATTTGCTTTGCCATGATTAGCAATCAGAAAAAGCCACATTCACATGACCAGCTAAAAGAAAAATGAAAGCAACAGTGCATAACCATAACGTAGTTGCTTTACCAAACAAGCCAAACAGGTTTAGGTGACATGTAAGCTTATAAAAAAAATCACCTCAAAACTAATTGAATTATGTGTAAGCGAAAGGCAGAATATATATTGCCACCAGTTAACCGTTCAAGTCATAACTCTTCAACATGCAGACACACCCACAATTGAATAACTTCTAGCCCACTAAAATGAGTCCCAAATATAAAACATCTAGCCAGCTGGAGTTTAAACAGAAAAATCATTTTAGTTTGACCTCTGTTCCATATTGCAAAAGATATATCTGCACATGATGTGAAATTTGACATTTGATGTATGTGGAATCTGCTTGAGTATCTAAAAGGACTCTTTCCAGATTCTTATGGATAACTGAGTCCATTGTACTCTTATCATTCTGGTTTAGAAGTTCATCCTTAAAAGTGAAGTTTCAGGCTCAAATTTTTGGCAAGCTAGTGTCTTAGCTTTTGAGACGAAGGTTTACTAGCAACATACTGATCTCTATGACTTAATAGTTATCATGTGAAATCTCAAACATTCCTCATATACAATTAAGAGGTCTTGTTTGGATTAAAACAGCATCTTAATTCATCTCATCTAATCATTACAACTTTTTCAAATTTTCAAACAAAATACAATAAACAATTCAACTTTTTCAAATCCTAAAACAAAAATAATATTAAAAAATAATATTCTATCAATATTTTATTCAACTTTCATCTCATCTCAACTCACTATCCAAACCTTTCTTTCCCTCTCCAGCCTTTGAGCTTTGCAACGCAAAGTTAATGTATGAACAAACTTGATGCATATTTTTATTTTATTTTATTTTGTAAGTAATCAATAATATATTAATAAAGATAGGCAAAGCCCAAGTACACAAGACATTTTTTTTATTAGCACCGGGTGTCCGAGAACAACGTCCTAACTAATCCCGGGGGACATTTCTTTTAATAAGTTATGAACAAACTTGACACATAAACACGTCACATGACAATTGATTTTATTATATTCCAAATTTAGCATGATTCTGATCATTAATGTGTGTGTATCCCACCATACATAGAGAGTGATAAGCTTTTGACTACATGAAATTCAGAATTTCATCAGTTAAGCTTGAACCAAAACCACCAAATCAACCATTGGATCAACTTTTTTTTTTAGCAAGTATAGTTATCTACAACGGGATCATATCAGGCCACAACTGAAAATATCAATGAGCTGACTTCAAAAGGCGATGAGAGCCAATAGTGCCTTTGCACAAATCAAGAAGGAAGGCATTACCTTAATTTGTTCGTATTCTCTCTCTGCACAAGTTTTAGCCTCTTCAGTGACTCTAATAGATTCTTTTAACTCTTCTATTTTGCGCATCCTGGACCTGTCTCCACCAAATATTTTTGATGAAGCAGCTTCAAGCTTCTCAATCCTTGCATGCAAGGTAGCTACTTCGGATGAAAGAGTCTGAACTGTTAGTAAAGCACTTGATCGGTCAGAGAATGCATTACCGACAGCTAAAAATATCCCAAGATAATCATGGAGTTTATCCTGCAATGTTGATGGAACATTATGTAAGTGAAGCAGTGAGAGATTGACAGTGGACCAGAAATATTCTCTCAGTTTCGTTACAACTAATTTGCAGTTAAAGAAAGTTTTCTAGTGGTGCTACGGAGACAGTTTTCAAGAAAGTTCCCATCATCAGTTTTCACCAAATTTCAACTTATAGCAAATGCTTTTGTTAATTACCAAATGTTTTACTGTCTGTGCGTTTAACTCCCGGTACAATCTACTTGCTTTAACTGCAGCAGTAGCCACATTTTTCATGTCAGCAGCTCGAGCATTTTGAGACTCAAACAAGATTTCCTCCGTCTCAAACTTGGTCAGCTTGACAAACGCCAAGCCTAATTCCCCCATTGTCTCTCCAATGTCTTGCTGAGCTTTTACAAGTGATTCAGCCTGCAAAACAATCATTTGTACAAAAAAATAACGACCAAAACAAGTAACCCATCAAAGTAAGAACACCATTAAATAACCCAATAATTGGCCATAGAAGTCACTGTGAAATTGTTCATTACATCAACGCCGTTTGTCAGCACAAATTGCATTAAAAACATTAGGAATCACTTTGTTTCATCGCATTTCATTTACTCTAAACTTCTTTCTGTAAAAGGCTTTCTCCACCACAAGCTTGGGAGGGTATATAAATAACATTGGAGTGTAACCCTTTCTTTAAAAGAAATAAAATACTCTCATTGTCGCATTCCAAACGGCGTAGCATATTTTCACCATCAATCCCTTTCTGGAACACACAATGCAAAATTCCATCTCTCACAAAACCTACAAATCAAACAGTTCCAAGACCCAAAAATCTTACAATGACTATGTATATGATTATAAAGCACATAAACAAGAACCTGTAAAGACATATTGCTAAGTTGCTGCTCAAACTCCGCCAACCTCTCCTTTCTCTCCAAGAACTCCTTATCCTCCTCCACCACCAGCGGCTTCACGCCGCCCCAATCAGTTGCCACCGACTGTCTCAACTCCTTAAACAACCTCAGCAAGTCCCTACCGCCCTTTGCATTCACATCCATCCCTTCCTCGCCCAGCAACTGCCTGGGCAACCTCGCCGCCCCGTCGAGCACCCTCGACGCCACGTCAATGCTCTTTGCCAGTGGCAATTTCCCCTTCACCTCCAGAAACACCCTCAACTCCTCGCTCCGCCGAATCACCGGGTGCGCCGCCAAGCTCCGCAGGTACTTTTCCAATGATGCCCTTCTCTGCTCCAAGAACTCCTGCTTTGCCATCACCTGGCTCTCCACGACGCTCTTGTCGGGCCTCAGTGGAATAAAGAACCCTCGGTACGACTCCGATAACCGGTCTGAGAGCGTGACCACGTCCTTGAACCGCCTCCGGACGCTGAACTCGGATCCGGGTCCGCCGAACTCGAGCAGGTTGGTCCTGGTCGTAATCAAGTACGTGTAAAACGTGGTTCCACCCGGGACCAAGGAATTGGATAATTCTTGCTCCTTTTGGGGATCCGAGATCGAGATGTAGAGGTAATCGGAGCTTCGAGGGTTGGAATTCGAAGAGAGTTGGGGGGTTTCGTGGCCGTTGGATGAGGAATCAAAGGAGGTGAAGATGGCTTCGGCATAGGACGGCGGGTCGAGGAAGGCGTTTAAAGAAGAGTTAGGGTTATGACGATCGATGAACGAAGACGATGAGGAAGAGAGCAGCGGGTCATGGTGATCGGGTACTGTGCCACTGGCTGAAGATCGGCCATTGGATGGCTCGTCGAGAACTAGAGACTCCATTTCTTCCCGGGATTCGTGCAGGTCGTCAGCTTCTTCGTTGCCCATCATTTCTTAACACGAATTTGTTGAACTTTTAATTTTTTACTGAGAAACAAACAGGAGAAGAAGGAGAAGACGATGGAGGAGGAGGGGAGGAGGAGACGACGACGACGAAGAAAGGGGCTGGGCCTTTTTTGGGGGGGTGGGGGGGAGTGTACTTTCGGGATTGTATTGTACGGCAAGCGAGTGACCGAGTTTGGTGAGTGGGGAAACTCGGTTGAGTCAGCTCGGGGCGTTGCGTTAGGTTGCGAGCTGAATCTAGTTGGGCTTTTTTATACATGGAGGTGGTGCAAGGTGGCATACATGCATTATTTTGTCCAGAACCGCTGTTTCTGACTGTAGTTTTATGGGCCAACCTATGTTCATGTATCCTGGGCTGGGTCGGTCAGTACTCATAAGTCATGTTAATGGGCTGAGCTAGCCCAACCTAATAATGTCTCCATGGCCTGGGCCTACTTGCCAGCGCGTATTGTATTTTAGACCAACCTTTCTGTTTTTTTTTTTGTTGAAAAATGGACCGACCTTTCTTAATGTAGGATTATACAGGTTATAATAATAAACAACCCTATTAATTAATTAATATGGTAAAATGATTTGTTAAATATATTCCTTGCTTTAGTGAATCAGTACCATATATAGAGCCATTTCTAAATTTGTTAGCACTCGAATGCTAGATGTTGGATCTGTACTTCTTTTGGTTGGATGATTCTCTCTCTCTATGTCTGGGCTAAAAGAAGTTGATATTTATGAGGTTGGTGCATATATATATGTATATATATGAGTAATATTAGAGAGAAGTCACTACTATACCAGTGTACAATTTGCACTCACTGCGTGGCTGCTTCTAGTTGATTGTTCCCAACACTCACTTGGGGAGATGTGTGGTCTAGATGATACCACATCATGTGTACAAAATGGATGCTCTCAATAGTGGCTTCTATCTATATTTATTCATATATATATATATATATATATATACACTACACAAATGATTAATAAAGAAATAAGGAGATGATGTCAGCTTTTACTCTCAATGAAATTTAACATGTATCAGAGGGAAATCTCTAGAGTTTCTCGCTTCCGTTTCTCCAATGGCAACTTATTCCTCAATTTTTAATGGATGATGGAGAAAATCTAGTTTCATTGCTTGTATCCTAGCCACTGGAGAGAATTACCGAACTTCGAGTAGGTCAATGCTAATGGCACTAACAGCCAAGAACAAGGTCGGCTTCATCGATGGTACTTACGTAAAACCCTCTGATGTGAAGACTCCTCTATTTTTTGCTTGGCAATGATGCAATACTATGGTTTTATCCTGATTGTTGAATGTTGTATCTAAAGAAATTGTGGCTAGTGTTCTTTACTTAAATTCTACTGAAGAGGTATGGATTGATCTTAGATAGCGTTTTACGCAAAGTAATAGACCAAGAATTTTCCAATCAAAGAAGTCGATTACCTCTTTATCTCAAGATCAAATGATTGCTAGCGTCTATTATACAAAATTAAAGGATTTATGGGATAAATTAATGAACTATAAGCCAATACCAAACTGTACATATGGTGCCTTGAGAATCTTGCTTGATTTTCAACAGCAAGAACATGTGATGCAGTTCTTGATAGGGTTGGATGAAAGTTTTTCTCAAGTTCGAGGCCAAATCTTGCTTCTTGATCCACTTCCACCTATAAATAAAAAATTTTCTCTTGTATTTCAAGAAGAGAGGCAAAAGGAGATTTTTTCTATTGGATCTTTCGCTGTTGAGTCTGCTATAATGGTCAGTAAGGCAATTCCTAGTAATTTTCGTGGTGGAAAGAATTATATGCCCAAAAGAAATCGCCCAACTTGCACACATTGTGGAATTCAAGGTCACATTGCAGATTAATGTTACAAGTTGCATGGATATCCTCCTGGTTTTCGGTTCAATAATACGAAAGGAGTTTCTACTCTGTCTGTGAATCATGCCTCTGGTTTACTCAATCAACCCACTGAATATGAGATTGTACCTAAGTTTGATATTCCTCACCTTCCAATCACTACAGAACAATGCCAGAAATTGCTTTCCTACTTGAATATTCATACCTCTCCTGCACCTCAATCCTCTACTCATCAAGTAGGTATTTTGAATACACCCACACAGGACCACCTCTTTACTTCCAGCTTAGGTATTCTTGGTAAATCTTTTGTCAATTGTTCCATTTTTTCTCATAATAATTTCAACAAATATGGTTGTTTTTGGATAATTGACACTGGTGCAATTGATCATATGGTCAATTCTTTATCCTTTTTAACTTCTCTTCCTACCAAAGTTAATGCATCTGTTAAACTTCCAAATAGATCCAATATTTTTGTTACACATATTGGAAGTATTTGACTATCCCATACATTAACTTTGGACAATGTTTTATATGTTCCCGATTTTGCTGTCAATTTGATTTCAATCTGCAAATTAATCTCTTCACTACATTGTTGTTTGATCTTTCTATCTGGTTTTTGTTTTATTTAGGACCTGTTAAGCTAGAAGACAACTAAAGTGGGTAAAAAACAAAAGGGTCTTTATTACTTGCTCCAAACAGTTTTAAGATCAATTTCAAGTACCCCATGAATTTCTTTTTCTACTGTTGCTAATAACTACGTGAATACTCATGTTTCATACATTGCTTCTCCCAATCTCAATTCATTTACCTTTGTGCCTTGTAGTTCATTTGATATTTGGCATTATCGTCTAGGACATGCTTTATCTTTTGTACTCCAGCTGTTACAAAATAATGTACCCCACATTACTTCTAACTCTGATCTTCTGTGTATTGATTGCCCTTTTGCAAAGCAATGCAGATTACCATTTCCATCAAGTCACATTCATACAAAATGTGCTTTTGATCTTATTCACTACAATATTTGGGGACCATTTTCAATCCATTTTCTTGATGGTTCTCGCTATTTCTTAACTATTTCTTAACAATTGTAGACGATTACACTATGTGTGCTTGGATCTATCTTATGTCTCATAAATCTCGGACAAGATCTTTGCTTCAAAATTTCTTCTCTTTGACTCAAACACAATACAATGCTACAATTAAAGTCTATGTTCAGATAATGGTGTTCAATTCAATATGAGAGATTTTTTTTTTGCATCCAAAAGTGTCATTCACCGACTTAGTTGTGTTGAAACACCTCAGCAAAACTCTCATAGTTGAAAGAAAATATCAACATATCTTGAATGTAGCTCGAGTCTTAAGGTTTCGGGTTTCACTTCCCTTTTGTTTTTGGGGAGAATGTGTTCTTGCTTCTGTCTATCTAATAAATAGAATACCTAGTACTTCTTTAGGAGGAAAATCACCATATGAGATGCTATTTGGTACTCCTCCTTCTTATGATCATCTAAAATTTTTCGGTTATCTCTGCTTTGCATCTGCTCTCAGACATAATCAATCCAAGTTTGCATCCCGAGCTCCTCCATGCATCTTCCTAGGATATCCTCATAGGATTAAAGGGTACAAACTTATGAGTCTCACAAATAAGTATGTGTTTGTTTCTAGAGATGTAGTTTTCCATGAGTCTATATTTTCTTTCTCAACTTTATCTTCCAACTCTTCTACAGAATTTTCTCACTCTTTACCTATTCTACCCAAACAGATACTAGTTCTTTTGAATCCTCATCTATTTTTTTCTTACTCACATCCTATTATTAATACTATCCAAATAGATAATCCTCCTACCCAAGCAGATAATTCTTCCTCTTCCTTTCTTAGAAGATCAACACGCATTAGGAAATAACCTGGTTACTTGCAAGAATTTCATTGCCAATTGGCATCCTCTTCTTCAGCCTCTTCATCCTTTGTTCAGAATACAAGTCATACTCAATTTCAACTTGGTATTAAGTATCTTTGTTCTTCTTATCTATCTTATGACTATTTCTCTCCATCTCATAAAGCTTTTTCATTGGCATTGTTATCACATTTTGAGTCCAAAATTTTCCATGAAACTGTTAAATATTCTCACTGGCGTGAGGCTATGGTAGCTGAGAATTAAGGTTCTAGAGGAAAATCATACTTGGTCTGTCATTGATTTACACCCAATAAAGTTCCCATAGGATGTAAGTGGGTTTATAAGGTCAAGTACAAATCAAATGGTAGCTTGGAGCGCTACAAAGCTTGGTTAGTTGCAAAATGGTATACCCAAAATGAGGGCATTGACTATTCTGAAATTTTTTTCTCCTATAGTTTAAATGGTGACAATTTGGGTATTACTTTCATTAGCTGCAACTCATAATTGCTATTTACATCAACTAGATGTAAACAATGTATTCATATATGGTAATCTTCATGAGGAGGTCTATATGACAGTACCTCCTAGATTTTTTTCAAAATTTGACTCTTGAGTTTGCGAGTTGCATAAGTCATTGTATGGCCTCAAGCAAGCCTCTAGACAGTGGATTTTCTAAGTTTTCAACCACTTTGCTTATAGAAGGTTGATTGGGCATTTATTGTATCTCACCATTACAAGACCATACCTCAGTTATTCAGTTCAGGTTTTAAGTCAATTTCTTGATCAACCTAGACATCCCCACCTCGATGCTACCAATAGAGTTTTGAGATATCTCAAGTCAGCACCAAGTCAAGCCTTTTTCTTTCCCACAACTTCCAGCTCACATCTTAAAGTGTTTTGTGATTCTAATTGGGTTGGATGTCCTGATACAAGGAGGTTTGTTACAGGTTTATGTATTTTCCTTGGAGATGTTTTAGTTTCACAGAAATCAAATAAATAAAGCATTGTGTCTCGCTTCTCAGCTCAACAGAAGCTGAATATAGATCCATGGCAGCAGCTACTTGTGAATTTTTTTGGCTTCTTCACTTGCTCACAGACCTTCATATTCCCCATCCACAAGCTGCTCTACTTTTCTGTGATAGTCAAGTAGCTATCCACATAGCTGTTAATCCTATATACCATGAACGTACTGAGCATATAGAAATAGATTGTCACCTTATTAGAGAGAAGATTCAAGCTGGGATCATATGTACTCTACATGTTAAGTCTCATCACCGACTTGCTAACATTCTTACTAAGCCTCTTGGCTATGTTCCTTTTACTAATCTTCTATTCAAGATGGGTGTTCACAATCTACACACTCCATCTCGAGGGGGTCTATTACAACTTCCAACTTAGCATAAGATTCTAGAAGTTTCTCATTTGTAAATAGTTCAAGATTTGAAACTATTTAAGTTGGTTATCTTACACTGCCTTATTCACATTGTATATATATACCATACGAATGATTCATAAATAAATAAGAAGATGAAGTCAGTTTTTACTCTCAATGAAATTTAACAGTTGGAACTATTGGCCTTGGTACCTGTAGTTCTACTTCAGAACTATCTTGTTCTAGCCTATTTTTGTTGGGATCCTTTTAAGTCTTGTTTGGATATTGAGACGTGATAAGAAATTTATGAATTATAATAAAATAATTTATAAATAGCAGTAACATGGTTTGATTTCAGATGTTTTATAGTGTTTTGATAAATGAGAGGAAAAAAATTGAATGAAAAAATTATAAAATTAAAATATTGTTAAAATATAATATTTTTAGAATTTGAAAAAGTTTAATTATTTTTTATTTTTTGTTTAAAAGTTTTAAAAAATTATAATGATTAGTTAAAAATTAAAAATGAAAACAATTTAATTAGATGATAAGATGTGTTTGGTATCCTAGTTAATGTTCATGTGTTTGAGAAGTAAGATATTTAATAATAATAAAATATTAAATAATTATGAATAATAAAAATAAAAATAAAAAATAATAATAAGATATTCTACCCTCAGGCCTCACCCCATGCTTTTAGTGGCAACAGGCACGCGGTACATGACGAGATAGTGACCAGTTGACAGTAACACTTCATTGTCGCTGACTAGAATGATATGAAACTTTTAGTCTAGATCAAGCAAACGTGTCGAGGCGGAACAGGTCACAGAGATATAGTCGTTGAGTTGTTTAATTCTTGTTGTTGCTTTCATTTCTGTTATATTACGACAAGTTGCCTTGTTGGTAGATGTTGTTGGTGTTCCTAAATAACTTATAATTAGTTAGTTACTTTCTTGAAAAAGAGAAATGCTTCAAACTTTTTCAATTATGAATGAATTTAATTTATGTGCTTGACAAAGGACTGGAAATAATCTTGCATATTAGACAGCCGCTGCACAACTACCACTAGCAAGCTCAAAAGGAAAAATGAAATAAACAAATGAAAAATATGGTGGGTTGGGAACAATTATATATATATATATATATATATATTTTGGAGAAAAATAAGAACGAATGCATGCATATATTGCTACGTACTGCATGTTACCTCGTGAGTCTTGCTATAAATTTGATTTTGACATTTCATGAAGTATTGATCATTCATTCATGATCTATATACATATATGCAATTTCTTAATTAATTCTGATCAGGCCTTAATTAAAAGCACATGATGAAGCCAGTTATCAAGAAAAGCAAATAATGAAAGCATGACTAGTATGACAACTCAAATGAGCTTTAGTTAATGGGTACGGGATAATCATGAGGTGGATTAATAGGTAGCTAGGGCAACCCATCACACACATATTAGGGAACGGTTTCGGATGCATTAGTCTCGAAATGCATCTGACATAATGATTTAAATTA
This sequence comes from Juglans regia, assembly GCF_001411555.2. Taxonomy (NCBI): domain Eukaryota; kingdom Viridiplantae; phylum Streptophyta; class Magnoliopsida; order Fagales; family Juglandaceae; genus Juglans; species Juglans regia. The sequence goes on along the minus strand of NC_049907.1, from coordinate 51,707,433 downwards.
AAATAAATGAAAAAGTTAGTAATTTATTTATCTAGGAAATACATATATATACACACATATATTAGGAAACGGTTTCAGATGCGTTAGTTTCGGAATGCATTTGACATAATAATTTAAATTAAAAATAAAAAATAAAAAATTTAGCAACTTATTTGTCTAGAAAAAAAAATATAAGGTTAAAGAAAAATAAATAATAATGATATATACATAACACATTGTATAATACATTGCACAATAATATTATAAAATAAATATATTTTTATAAAATAATATTATTTTTGTAAGATATTTTATAAAAATATCTCTCAAAATATAATTATATAAAATATTATAAAAAATATTATGTATAAATCATTTTCCTTTCACAAAAGTCATGGGTGCTGCGCTATCGTTTTGGGTACGTAGTCTGAGCGTGTGAACTATACGATCCCAATTATATATGGATATGACAGTTCAGAGAGCAGATAGATTTTAATTTTATACAAGTAATTAATATTAATTCGCACCCACCCATAACAACCAATGAAAATGAGAACCCAATAAAACCAGAACTTAAACAGCCCAATTAATAAAGCAACGCAACATGAAAGAAGAAAATTGGTTATTGAAAGACAACGCGTGCGCTAATGCCAAAACAGCAAATAGAAAAAAAATATATTGAAAATGTAAATCCAGATGGAAATATATGAATTTATGTGGTTCAATATAAGATCTACGCCTATAGATTGTTTAGTGGGTAAATTTATTACAATAGAAGTATTTTATAGTCTCTTATGATGATCTCTCGTTTCTTTCTGTACAACTGAGGTCGAAAATCTCTTTACTTGGAGAAGATAATATCTCTAAAACTCTCGTCACGAAATTGAAGAAGATGATCTATCTATCCTCGATCTCCTCCCGAAGTCTTTCTTTCAGATCATTTTTTTATTGTATCATTGTTAATATATAATAAGTGATAAAATTCAATTTTATGTCACTTCTTCATTTTATGTCTGTCTTGCTTTCTTTTTTCAACTTTTTCTCTCTCTCTTTTTTTTTTTTTTTTTCTCGTTAGTTCGTCCATTTTTTCTAACATCATGCTTTTTCTTTTTATCTTGTCTCCTTTCTCCATTTTTCCGCTTACCTCCTAATAATGACCACCCTTTAATACTGGGTTGCCTGGTGTATCTGGAATTGCTATTTTTTCCCTTCCACATGCAGCAGTCAATAATATAATTGGCAATTAGCTAGGAACTGGATCTATCTGCTCTTGGGTAAAATTTTTCTTTCGAGTTATATATATCTTCAGTACTTATTTGCATTAATACTGAAATGACTTGTCATGTTTATGTACAATTAATTTTCTTCTCAAGATTCTCAAAAGTCATAACAAACTCACCCAACTTTGTTAATCGTGCATTTCATTCTTGTTCACCTGTCCATTTGCTAACCATCTCTGATCTCACTCTATGGTCTTTATCCCCGACATCCTCCAAAGGACCAAAAAGGTGTTTTGCGCTAAAATACATTTGCACTGTGGGGTTTGCCGCTATCACTCACTAATTGCATCATGTACGTAGCTATCCATTCTGGTAAACAACTAGAAGAAATTGACAACTAGGACGATATATCATTCTTCCTTGTGCTTTAAGAATCAACATATTTTGGAAATTTTCACACTAATTGTTCTTTAATTAATTAGGACCAAAATATATATGCATTCACACACACATATATATATATATCAAACAGTAAAGCACATGAGATGGACAATTGTTCATATACTTCCAGGCCGGTCTTGTTTTGTTTATATATCGAACATGCAAAATTGCATAAATTAAAAATAAAAATCCACACGAATGAATATATATCCATTGTCGTATTTATGATATAATATATTAAATTGGACAATGCTATGGTAATCAAATCTCGTGCCCCCAAGTGTACCCATAAGGTGTATTTATTTATTTTTAACATTTGTGTATTTATTTTTAAATATATTTTTTTAAAAAAATACACAAATATTAACAAATACACTTATCGGTTAACTTTGGAGCATGGATTCGGGCAACTATCATTTTTCATGCTAAATTTATTCTACACATGATCATGATTGACCCATATGTACTAGTCATGTTGAGTGACAGGCTACCTATATTTTCTAACTAATTATGGAGTACTCCGTCGATCTAATTTATCATGCGCTTTAATTATCTGTTCTAACTGAATTGCAATAGAACGCTAAGAACCCCCCCATCACATAATACATTTACGTTCTTCTGTTAGATATTTATAATTGTAATAAAAGAGTATTTAATTTTACACTTTTTTTTTTGGTTTCCTTTGAACGAAGACTTGATTTAGTCGGTGGTTATGGTCTACAGATTAAAGCGAAAACTAGTATAATAATTAATCCAGCTCCGACGTAAGTAGCTGATCATGGTCTGTACGTGCGTACATCGGGCTAACCAAACCGCGATCTGATCATGAGTACGTACGTACCCTAAATTAACCCTTTTGGTCATGTCATTGTATATGCAATTAGGACATCCTCTAGAAATTGAAGGCATTGTTAAAAAGTATTATATATAATAGAATAAGAATATATATATATATATATATAAATATAAATTGAACATACGCGCGATGTGGGACGTACGTATAAGTAGAACTTAAAAGTTGGTATTATTTAATTGCGGCCACCTTCTCATGTATAAGATGCATGTAATTAAGGTCCGAAGTAGTACTCTTATAAATAAGTATTATTAATTAATTGGGTATCCTCTTAATTCAAAGCAAATAGTACTAATGTACCATTTAGATGGGCTGGATGGGGATCCATTTAATTATGCGTGCGAATGAAATCTTAAAAGATCACTGGCCCACCGCCCATGCATGGGACCTTAATTAGGCACTCCATTTCATTATTTGTCGCTGTATCTATATAATATTATATATTATTTTCTGATTTATCCTGGTTGGGTTATACTTGTCATGACTGTTTATTTCTTCGTTTCCACGACTACAATAAATAAAATTAAGGACAATCTGGACAAAGTGCACGAGCTATACATGACTACGCCTTTCTGATGATCAAAGTCATTAATACCTCGATCGAGAAAGGCCGAGAGGAATTAATTAAACTCCAATGATTATATTTTCAATTAGTCAGATAAAATATACAAACTTCAAACAATTTAGCAATGATCTTTCAATAGCATAATTTGCTCATAAACATATATAGTGCTCGGTACTTAAAATTACTTTTCCAAAAAAGAAAAAAAGGAAAAAACATTGATTTCAGACTTTCAGTACTACTGATCTCGATCTTCTAATTCATGATCGTATGTACTACATTATATAATTAGGTGCAAGCAAAACACGATCACAGATCATCAAATTATATATATGATCGATCAGTTTAATTTCATTTTCATATAAAAGACATAAAACGTGCCTTTCACAAAATCTCAAGATAATTAATAATGATGGTTTGCAGAAATTCAACCCCTAAATTAAGAAGGAAGACTTGTCAAGCAAGCGTTCAATTGTGAAATAATGCACGTCGGTATAGGCCAGTGGGTGCAACTACTTTTTTAGAGTTGAACTAAGTTTGCCCCGGTATCTGACCATTTTCGCGAATCAAAACCTAATCTGCCAACCTCAAACAACTCCCTCTCTCCCCTCTAAATATCTTGATCTATAAAAGAGGCTCTCTTGTCTCTCACATTCCTCATGAGTATTAGCATTACCACCTTAACCAATATCATACAGAACAAAGGCTTAGTAGAGATATGGAGGCCCTCAACGACATGTTTGCCAATTCTCGGTGCTCTTTCGTTCTCTTTGGTCTGTTTGTTCTCTTTGCTTCAGCAATGACGTCCTTGGCACACGCCAAAACTCAACAGCATGAATTTGTTGTATGTTTCCTCTCTCTTCTTCTTCTTCTTATTATCATTCTTCTTGATCATCGATCTTTTTCTTCTTTTTTCACAGCTTATTTCTGCATTGATCTTCTTCCTCTTAAATAGTACTGATCATTTCATCATCATGTGATTTGGCATGAAATAGATTCAAGCCACACCAGTGAAGAGGCTGTGCAAAACCCATAAGAGCATCACAGTGAATGGGCAATATCCAGGTCCAACCTTGGAAGTCAATAATGGTGACACTATGATTGTTAAAGTCACTAACAAAGCTCGCTACAACGTCACCATTCACTGGTAATATATAATTGTGCATGTTGATCACCGTTCACGTACATTAATTTATATGAATATAATATGTATATTTGTAAATACATACAAAGAAAGAAAACTATATATTAAGTAATTTACTTTATAAATATCCTTCATGAGGAATTTAAATTGCACGTGTACGTACAGTTAAAATGAAGCAATATTATTATTGCTTTGCAGGCATGGGATTCGGCAAATGAGGACAGGATGGGCAGACGGGCCAGAATTCGTGACCCAATGCCCGATTCGGCCAGGAGGAAGTTACACCTATCGTTTCACTATACAAGGACAGGAAGGGACATTGTGGTGGCACGCTCATAGCTCATGGCTTAGAGCCACCGTCTATGGAGCTCTTATTATTCGTCCTAAAGAAGGAGATTCCTATCCATTCACTAAGCCAAAGCGTGAAACACCCATTCTTCTTGGTACTTAAATTATATAAAAAATCTTTGCAACCTCTTAAAACTCTACACTTCACGTTATTTTTAATTTTTATTATTTTTTTATTAAATATTTATTATATAAATAATGAATAGAAAATTTGAAATAATTTAAAAAGAATAAATTCAAAAAAAAAATTAAAAATATTAAAAATTTTAAAAAATATAGAATTTGAAGTGTGGTGAAAATTGTGTAGCAAAGCTCTTAGTTAATTTAGTACTCCACTAATACTCTATCTCATGCAGTCATTCATGATTATAATTAAAGATGAAAAACAAAAGTGACACTAATTCATTTATATAAAGTACGTACGCGCGCAATAGCTAGCTGGCTAGCATGCAGTATGGAGGAAAAATAAAACAGATAGATCGTGATTTATATATCATGATAATATTTGTAACGCTAATCAAACAATTAGTTAACAGTGAAAATAACACCGATGATTTCCAGGTGAATGGTGGGACGCAAACCCCATCGATGTTGTGAGGGAGGCAACTCGAACAGGAGGAGCTCCAAACGTGTCGGATGCGTACACCATTAACGGCCAACCTGGTGATCTTTACAATTGCTCCAACCAAGGTTAGCCTCTATAAATTAATCTACAAACCCGATCTTTTTTTTATTATGTGCCATGTAATACATATATACGTACGTATATATATATATATAGATAGTCAACACGTGAATTAACTTTATGACGTGGATATGTAATATATATATATATTAGACAAAATTATAGAGAATTATTATAAAAAATAATATTTACAATCATAGAATGCATAAGAGCGGTGCATCATTTTTAAAAAAATTAAATAAATATAAGATTTACATAAAAATATTAAATTTTTTTATAATGAGATCCACTTTTTTTTTAAAAAATATACAATATATATACAACTCATAACTAGAATAATATTAATATTATGTATAAATTTTAAATAAACAAATTCTATATAAATTATTATAAAAAAATAAATCCTACTAATAAAATGTATTTTTTAAAAATAAAATCTAGTTTTTTACGATGACTTTTCTAAATCTTTTACCAATCATTTCAATTTTGTTATTACCACATTCACGTGTGATTCTGAAATCGACTGGCAGAGCATACGTAGGTAGAGAACTAACCTGTCAAATATAGAGACAAATGTGTACGTGTAGGCATTACATAGGGGCTTCTACAAAAATCTTCTTCTTCTTCTTCTTTTCTGTTTTTCTTTTTCCCCGAGACCACTATTCTAATTACTGAAAATGAACTCCATAAAATTACTGACCTTATGTGTCCCTCTTGAATTCAAGAAAGATGACCTGCATGCTGCTTGCATTGCATATATATGCAGACACTTACATAGTCCCAATAGACTCCGGCGAGACCAACCTCCTCCGAGTCATCAATGCCGCCCTGAATCAACCGCTGTTCTTCACGGTTGCCAACCACAAGCTGACAGTTGTGGGTGCGGATGCCTCCTACACCAAACCATTCACCACATCTGTCCTCATGCTAGGCCCCGGCCAGACTACTGATGTTTTGATCAATGGTGACCAGCCTCCAGCTCGATACTACTTGGCAGCTCTTGCCTATGCCAGTGCCCCAAATGCACCATTCGACAACACCACCACCACCGCCATTCTTGAGTACAAGTCTGCTCCTTGCGCTGCCAAAAATTGTTCTGCAAGCAAACCCGTCATGCCCCCTCTACCGGCTTTCAATGACACAGCCACTGTTACTGCCTTCAGTAAAAGCTTCAGAAGTCCCAGGAAAGTGGAAGTCCCCACTCAAATTGATGAGAACCTCTTCTTCACAATCGGTTTAGGCCTCAACAAATGCCCGAAGAATTTCGGATCCTCGAGGTGTCAGGGCCCCAATGGAACGCGCTTCACTGCGAGCATGAACAATGAGTCTTTTGTGCTCCCATCCAACATCTCCATTCTGCAAGCTTATCAGCAAGGAATACCTGGAGTTTTTACATCTGATTTTCCAGCAAACCCACCACTAAAATTTGATTATACAGGCAATGTCAGCCGCTCACTCTGGCAACCTGTTCCGGGGACTAAGGGGTACAAGTTGAAGTTCGGGTCAAGGGTCCAGGTCGTGCTGCAAGACACCAGTATCTTCACCCCAGAGAACCACCCAATTCATCTTCACGGATACGATTTCTATATCATTGCGGAGGGTTTTGGAAATTTCAATCCCAATACTGATACAGCCAAATTTAACCTTGTTGATCCACCTCTTAGGAACACAGTGGCGGTACCTGTGAATGGATGGGCCGTCATCAGGTTTGTCGCAGATAATCCAGGTAAAAATTACCAAGAAGTTCATATAGATCATTACAATATCCAATATGTTATCAACTATCTCAAAGATATGATTAATTCAGCCATCTTATGTGTTTAATTAAAACTCACCTGTTTGGCAAACGTAGGTGCCTGGTTATTGCATTGTCACTTGGATGTTCACATCAACTGGGGCTTGGCTATGGTGTTCCTGGTAGACAACGGAGTTGGAGAATTGCAGTCTATAGAGTCACCTCCGACGGATCTGCCACTTTGTTAAGATCATCTAAAGAAATTCTACAATATTCATAAACCCAGTAACGGGGGTTTCTATTCTTCAAATATTAGTATACGCTCTCTCTGTTATTTTCCCTGCATTTAGGGGGACCCAGTTCTTGCTTTGTTTCATTGTTCTTTCTTTCAGATAGATAAAGTGGGTTTAGATGTGATGGTGAAGTGGTAGCAACACTACCAATGTACCATCAAATTGAGCCTTAGACCCATGTAACGTGTTTCTTGATTTTAGATTTTTGCTTTCGGCTTTAATTCGCTAATATTGAATACAAATTTGAAATTTTGAATATACCTGTGCCGTCCAAGTTTAATCATTATAATAGTTCAATTCATATCCTTTGTATATACAGACTAACAAAATGAGTAAGATTATAAACGGAAAGCAGCCTAATCATAGATTGGCAGATATTGAAGGTATCCCTGCTGTCTGGTATCTCTGAGAAAATATTGGCCTAGCAAGCAAAGCCTGAGAGAGAAAAAAATGGAGTCTAGCTCCAATTTAAATGGAGAGACTCATGATTCAAACAACCAATATTCCTAATATGATGGCGATTGGAAATACTACTCAATTACATAGAAAGCTCAATGTGTGATGCTGAGCGTTTGCATTTTATCAACTTTTCTGAAGAGGAAATGAGGAATATCCGTTGAGCATCAGAACCCATATATAGTCTCAGCTTCCCATTAACCAATAATAATAAAGTAAAGAACCCACGGTCTATTTTCCAAACACAGCACTTTTTTCTTTTATTATTGGATTGATCTTAGCTAAAATATGGAGAACTCCCCACTCTGAATTTCTGAAAGGAACCCAACAAAATCCGTAATCTTTGCTGCGCCTTAAGCAGTAAAATAAAAGCACATCCATTCTCGTGAATTTAAAGTGCATTTGAAAACTTTCTTCGATAAATAATAATAATAACTTCTTTCTACTTAAAAATATAATAATAACTACTTTCACAATAGTAAATACCTTTTATATATATATATACACATATATATATATTTCTAAGCAAGTATATTATAAATAAATAAAACAGTTACATGATACAAGAGATAACAAGGTGGGAGGTCCAAACATTCATCCTAAACCAGCTAGTACAACACAAAAAAAAAAAAAAAAAAATTGGAGCCAATGACTTGACCCCTACCCATTTTTCATAGGGGGAAGTCGCCTGAAGCGGTTTTGTATAGTCCGATAAACAGACAATAATACTATGACTAGAAGTCGCAGTGAATGGATTTGTACTGCATGTTGTTGAACTAGATTGACTGAATGAGACTTTTAGGCAGACTCTCTCTGGTGCGGCAACGTGTAAGATCCATGTGTAGTTTGGACTGCGCGTGAGACGCACACGCCACTCTTTTCGACGATCTGCTTTTGCCATTCGAAAGATCGGCGTCTAGGGAGTCTTGCAGTGTGGTGTGTGGCAGTCGTGGGTGGTCGGAAAGCATTAGATCGATACTTCTCCGTACTACGGCAGAAAAACGAATGAAAAATCGAAAAAAACACGGTAGAATAGTGTCAAGACTATATAGACGGTAGAAGGGTGGAGCTGCTCTGGACTTTGAAGGTAAGATTTTTGGACATTAAGTAGAGAACGTTTTCGCTGGAGAGAGAAACTTACTTTCAATCGGTCGTGGAGCATATTAGTTATATATATATATATATATATATATATATATATATATATATATATATGTGTGTGTGTGTGTGTTTTGTCTCAAAAAGTTACATTCAGAAGAAAAGCCGAATTTAATTGTCTAATTTATATTTCAATATCCCCTTAATTAATTAGTGGACTCAATTAATACATAAGAATATTTAATTAAGAGTTATGATATTTTCAAGTGAGTATAATGTAAATATAGAACTTGCTTTGTGACCCCTTCCAATTATAACAAATTCAAAATACAAATACTTATTTATGTTAACTAACATATAAAATATTTTCAGAAAGTATCCTTCATGCATATTCTAATATCATATGAAATGTTATTACTTCGAATTTCTTCCTCCAGAGACATAAAACAAGATACAGGTGAACATAATTTTAATGAATAGATTTGAAACTCTTCGTGGCCTGCATCTAAGAACTAATTTGAATTTTAAAATTCTTTTCTATAAGTATAATTTATTTTGAGGGATTAAATTGCTTAGATTTTACCTAATCTGAATTGAATCTTTAATTTATATCCCAAACGGGAGATCTGAATTTTGAGAATTTAAAACAATCTATCAAATAAAAAAAAAAAAACAAGGGTGATAAAGTTTGGGTTAGCCACTCGGCCTTTTAGCGGTCCAACATTTGAAGGGACGGGTGATTAATGGGCTACATAGCCCACCGACCTGAATATACAGCACACACACTTGTGGTTCCTCGAAAAAGTCAACAGCCTCACAGAAAAGCAGCGTTTGACTATAAGGTGTCACGAATTCACAACCACTTAAGTTATTTGGTCGCGCACACACGAGCGTGTTGTAACTCACATGATCATCATAGATGCGCCTCCAATGTTCCCATAAAAACAATCAATCAGAACCGTTCCTTCACTTGAACATTCGGTTCCAGTTCCACCCTCTCCCATTTCCACTTCATCTACATCACCTGCCCTTTTCCGCGAGTGACTGTGTTCCAAGCTTTCTCAGCTACCTCTTTTTACTCATGCAAAAGCACTAAAGTCGAGGATTTCCGACACACCGCTTGTAGGTTTCTCCACCTCACTGTTTCTCACTCACTCTCGTCCTACCTTGTATCCACTTCTTTGCCCAATACATATCCAGCCTCAACATAGCTGCGTTTCTGTTTTTTTCTTTTAAAGACCTGGCCGTTATCTGATTCCCAAGCACCAAACTCGCCCCGAATCTGACTTTCATTTCAGACCCAGAAAATTTATTGGTTTTTTGAGGTAAATTTCCGTCGACTCTGTTATTTTTGTATTTTCCTGTGTCTTCCTCGCAAATGTACTAGTTTCTCTTCCGCACGGTTTGTACTATAGTTTGTTGTGCTTCCCGAAACTGTGAGTTGATTTCGTTGGTCTATATCGATGGATTTTCGTATTGTTGTACATGTTCCGCAATCAATCAGTCTTTCTTTAAAAGAAAATTAATTTTTTGGATATTTATTTATAACATGCATTTTTGCTATGAGAAGTAAATTCTCTCTTTTGATCCATCGTTGCATATAAGAACATTTTATGCTGAAATCTGACACCATATATAATTTGTGGACTCTCCCGCTAATAATCTGAACATTATTATTATTGTTATTATTATTATTATTAACATTATTAGTTTTATTAGTATTATTATTATGTTTTTGGATCAAGGAATATCCTGTTCTATTAATAGGAAAAAGTGGCTATTGAATGTTATCAAATGAAAGTTAGCGGCTAACGGGTAGATTCTAGAGTTGCATCTTTGAATTCATTATTATCTTTTTGGTAGTGGGAGTCTTTAAAGCCTTTACTTCTCCCCCTAGAGAGCACCCTCATATGTAACACTCCAAATATAGCATCAACATAATTGACGTGACAAATATTGATATGTCTGTCCAATCAATCATGAAAAATAATTGGATTTACCGCATGCCACGTCATAGGTGTAGCATCGACGTCATAGGTGTTACATAATGATTCATGTCGACGTTACGAGTAGAATTTTCCTTTGGCATTAGGAAAATTGAAGTAGAATTTAGGAGAGGGAAGTGGGGAGCTGTGGATCCACCCAATTAATTTGGGTTGGATGTTTTTATGACAGTAATCTTGGATTAGTAAGGTTACATAAAATAAATATGAGACAGTGTCACTCTTCTAAAATTGAAGTAAGTTAATGTGCTATGAAGATGATGTGGTATGCACCTTCTTGTGCTTTAAGCAGTACGATCTCCCTGTGATGCTGTTAGCAGTGGGATCTTGTGTAAAAACTTCCCACCTTAATTTTCAAATAAGCTTGGGTTTGAAGTTCGCCTGTCTATGTGATGCAGATATGTCACTTTGTACCAGTTACTGTGATATTATTGAAAAAATTGAGCCTGTTAGCTAGTCAACAATGGTGAAGAGAAGGCATCTATATCAATCCAAAAATGCATTTGATACTTATCGTAAGCATCGCGTTCCTCCCTCTCATTATTTGATGACCTGTATTCTCTCTTTCTTTTTATTTTGAATTGAAACTATACATGTTGTCTACAGCTTTTGATTTCTGGATAGGTCGGGATTATATTGACCAATAGATAGGCATTGGCATTTTGCTGTCATGATTTGGAAGAGTTTATACATACAGATACCAAAAGAGAAATAAAATGCTGTCAAATTTCCTTCAATGATTTTACTCTAAAACTTGTTCTGAAATATGCCAATATGTCACCTGGCACTTGAAACCCCCACAGAGATTTTTTGAAGGGGAGGAGTGGGGTCCGGGGAGATTTAAACCAGGCCAAGACAACTGTGGCTGGGTCATTGTCTCTACCGGTGAATAGGATGGAATTATCCTATACATGAAAAATTCTATGGAATCATAAGAAATTAGTCATTCTTGAACCCTGACTTTGATTGCTATGATTTGACCGGCTGTATCTAATTTGGTTGATCTGAAAAATCCATGGAATGATTTATGTGGTTGCCAAATATTTCTCGGAACTTACTGCTTTTCAATCTGATAGCTTTTGAAGCACTTTTCTTTGGCTCATGGGAGGCAGTGGAGTTCATCAGAATCATGAATGGGACTATGACCGTGCATTTTGTGGATAATCAGTACATAATTCAGGAGAAAAGTCCCTTCTCAAACCTCCGCATAAGGTCAAGGCAAGCTACTTTATCTGACTGCACCTGTTTTTTGAGACCCGGCATTGATATATGTGTGCTTTCAGCATCTCGACAGCCAAAGAATTCAGATGAAGAAAAACGGGGCCCCGTAAGTCTTTTTATCAGTCTAGTCTTTCTAACCTTGATTTCTCCGTCACAGCTTCAACAGAGCAGCATTGACGTCCTGAATGTTTTTATAGGTTGTGTATGTGTATTATTACTACATAATACATTTATTTCCTACTGACAAAATCAAGCAATCTTGTTGCTTGCAAGTCCCAAGTTCAAGTCCACTTTTTGTAGTGTTGCGTGTGTCTCTGTGTGGAAGTATATGTTTCTGTACTTGTAAAAATGCAGAGCATTTTGCTTTTGTCTTCAATGATACTTCTGTGGAAGTATATGTTTCTGTACTTGTAAAAATGCAGAGCATTTTGTTTTTGTCTTCAATGATACTTCAGTGACACGGTTTATTTTATTTATCATTGTTACTCTCTATTCTCTTATTGAAACTATGTATTGAAAACTCTCTCAATTCCAAAATATCTCTCTCTCTCTCTCCCTCCCTCTCCCTCCCCTGCCAACCTTTTGTACTTCCAAATTTTGGGGTGATTGGAACTGAGTTGCTAATTTATTTCTTTTTACTTCTTTGATTTTAGTAACTTGAAATCTTTTATGATTATAAGTGTATTTGACCTAGTAGCGTAGCACATTCTGGTGCCAGATTACTACCTTAGAAATCACTTGTACTTCTTTAAAAGGAAAAAACTTTGGTTTGGTACTCTTTTTGTGCTCTAAAAGAAGGGCAATGCGATTTGAAATTTGTGATGGTTATATTTTACCTGCTAGAGTAACACATTCTGGTGCTAGGTTACTAACTTAGAAGTCATTCATACCTATTTCCCTATTTACTTGAAACAAAAGGTAAAAAGGGGGGGGAGGTGTTCTGGTGCTCTTTTGAGCTCTAAGCAAGGGCAGGTGCAATTACCAGAATCAAGTTATTTTGATTGTGATTTCACTTTCCTAGTGTGCTCAGCTTGTATATAGATATTATCTCTTTACAAATTACTTGGCTTGTTTTTTCATACATGTTGATTGACAGATTCTCTTTATAATATAGGTGTGGCTTGATGCTAGAATAAGTTCTGTTGAGAGGAAGCCTCATGAAGATCAATGCTCATGCCAGTTTTATGTTAACTTCTATGTTAACCAAGGCCCTCTAGGTTCAGAGAGAGGAACACTCAGTAAAGAGGTTAACATTGTGGGAATTGATCGAATTTCCATCCTCCAAAGGCTTGAAGGAGTTCCTTGTGAAGATCAGCACTATCGGTGGGCTTCCTCTGAGGACTGCTCTTCTTTGCCCAAAACTAAATTGTTTCTTGGGAAATTCTTATCTGAGCTTTCATGGTTGCTTGTTGTATCAGTTTTGAAGCATATAGCATTTGACGTAAGATCTGTGCAAAACAAGATTGTCTATAAAATTTTGGGAGCTGATGATGATAGCTGTACATCTGACTCTGATAATTACTTAAATGCTGTAAATTTCAGAGTAAAAGATGATATTTTGGTGCCCAACATGGTACAATTTGTTCCAGCAGATGCCATTGAGGCAGGCCCAGCTTGTGGAATGCCTGAAGCTGGATCGCCATTTTATGATCTTATGGAATTGCGACGTTCCAAGCGTCGAAATGTACAACCTGAGCGCTTTCTTGGCTGTGATAGTGCTCCAGAGATAGATGTTGGCTTTGTCCGAACCAGGCCATACAAGGTAGACCAGTGTAGAGATGACGAGATGTCATTACCACTGTCTTCTCTGTTTCATATGCATGCAAACCGTTCAAAAGAGCATAATGAGGGTAAACCAAAGATCCATGCTCAAAGAATAAAACCCTTTGAGGATCTCCTAGAGTACAAACAAACAATCAAATCAACGGAGGTAAAATCAAGCATGGCTAGTCAAACAGAGCATCAAACTGAACTTGCTATTATTCCTCTGCCAGACGAAAGTGGCCCAATAGCCTTTGAACACCATCATCATCTTGCCAAAAGTAATGGAAATTATGAAGAGATCAATGACCATTCTGACCGGTATCATTACATGAATAGTACCCCTAAATTACAGAGAAAGAAAATTTCTGGCTTGGAGGATATGGAGTTTGAAGGTAGATGGGAAGGAAAAGCTTCTAATCGAGAAGTGCAAAGAAAAAGATCTCATTCTGTATTTTCTAAAAGGGATAGATTTTGTGAAGAGAGGAATTATCAGAAGAGATCCTTGAGTGCAGGTGCATACAAGGATCTGATAGATTCGTTCTTAAAGAACATGGATACCACCGTCAAGAAAGAAGAGCCACAGATCATTGACCAGTGGAAAAAAAGTAAGGACACAAACAGCTTGGACCAAGGGAGGGAGGTGGAACCACCCCCCGATGAGAATGAGGAAGAGGTCTCAGAAACTGAAATGTTGTGGAAAGAAATGGAACTAGCCATGGCATCAAGTTATCTTTTTGAAGACAATGAGGTAAGAATTATTAACCTTTTATCAGGGTCTAAGTCTCATTTTGATCCTCAGTTGATGAGGGGTGTGTGTGTGTGTGTGTGTGTGTGTGTATGATATCTGTTAATGACATGTTCTGGAACCTCTGGTCAAGCCATGAGAGAACGGTGTAAAGAAAAAGAAGAAGATAAATGTGTAACTTAATCTCTTGTAATCTTAGATGAATCTGCATCCCTTAAGGCTCATCAGTCTGATAAAATGATTTTCAGGATTCAAATGCTGGAGTGTCAACTGAGACCATGAACAAATCAAATGACTATTGCCAGCATGAATACAAGTTGGATGAAGAAATTGGAATTCTGTGTTGTAGATGCGGCTTTGTGAGCTCAGAGATAAGAGATGTTTCAGCACCCTTTGTAAGTTTGGAAATCATTAATGAATATTTTTAAAATTTCAAATCTGGTATCTTTTTTCACCTGCGCTCTAGATGGAGGCAGTACAGCTATGATATCCTTTTGCTGCTACATGTGCTGAATATGCATGGGAGAAAATGTTCAGTATTGCGAAACCTATGAGAGAGTATTGAAGATATGTGATCCTAGAATATAATGTATCATTTTCATTGCAGGCTATTCATTTGCATTAGAAAATTTACACAAATGCCTCGGAGTGAGGCCAAAATTAGTTGATTAGGTTTATCCATGATCATACCTCCAGCATAGGAAGATTAATGTGAGGTTCCAAACCGTGTATTTGTTTCACAAGATATCTGATTACTTGTTTATTTCTACAGATGCAATACACATGCTGGAATACAGATGAAAAGAATTGTAATGAAGAAGATTCAGTGCATAAGCTGGATGAAGATGAGGATTTGCATCTCCTTTGTCGTCAAGTTTCCTCAGATGTGCATTTATCAGAAGAAAATGAAAATGTATGGGCTTTAATCCCTGAACTTGTAAAGAAATTACACCTCCACCAAAAGAAGGGTTTCGAATTTCTATGGAAAAATATTGCTGGGTCTTTGGAACCATCACTTATGGAAAGGGCATCCAAGAAAACTGGTGGTTGTGTTATTTCTCATTCTCCTGGAGCGGGGAAAACCTTTCTCATTATTTCATTCCTTGTTAGCTATTTGAAATTGTTCCCTGGAAAACGACCCTTGGTTCTTGCTCCAAAGACTACACTATATACCTGGTACAAGGAATGCATCAAGTGGGAAATTCCTGTTCCAGTTTATCTAATTCACGGTCGTAGAACCTACAGAGTCTTCAAGCAGCATTCACAGAAATCTGTGTCCTTTCCTGGAGTTCCAAAGCCGACTGATGATGTCATGCATGTTTTGGATTGCCTAGAGAAAATACAGAAGTGGCATGCACACCCAAGTGTTCTCGTCATGGGTTATACATCATTTCTAACATTAATGCGAGAAGACTCCAAGTTCGCCCACAGAAAGTTTATGGCTAAAGTGCTACGGGAAAGTCCAGGGATATTGGTACTAGATGAAGGACACAACCCCAGAAGTACAAAATCAAGGTTGAGAAAGGTTTTGATGAAAGTTGAAACAGACCATAGAATATTGCTTTCAGGTACCTTGTTTCAGAACAATTTCTGTGAATATTTTAACACCCTGTGTTTGGCAAGGCCCAAGTTTGTAAATGAAGTTTTGAAGGAATTAGACCCAAAGTACAGGAGGAAAAAGAAAGGGAAGGAAAAAGCTCGCCATTTGAGAGAATCCAGAGCAAGAAAGTTCTTTTTAGATCAGATTGCAAAAAAAATTGATTCAAACATAGGAGAAGAGAGGATGCAGGGTTTAAACATGTTGAGAAATCTCACGAACGGATTTATAGATGTGTATGAAGGTGGAAGTTCTGACAGCCTCCCAGGTTTACAGATTTACACGTTATTAATGAATTCAACTGACATACAGCATGAGATTTTGGTAAAACTGCACAAGATAATGGCAGGATACCCTGGATATCCACTGGAATTAGAACTTTTGATAACCCTTGGCTCAATACATCCCTGGTTAATTAAAAGCACAGGCTGTGCTAGCAAGTTTTTTAGTGCGAGGGAACTTATGGAGCTTGAAAAATACAAGTTTGATTTGAAGAAAGGATCAAAAGTAAGATTTGTTTTGAACCTTGTGTATCGTGTTGTCAAGAAGGAGAAGATTCTGATCTTTTGCCACAACATTGCACCTGTTAAATTGTTCCTGGAGTTATTTGAGAATATCTTTGGGTGGCAGAGAGGTAGAGAGGTTTTGGTCCTTACAGGGGATTTAGAGTTGTTTGAGCGAGGAAGAGTGATGGATAAATTTGAGGAACCAGGTGGAGCCTCAAGGGTGCTGCTTGCTTCGATTACAGCTTGTGCTGAGGGCATTAGTTTGACAGCAGCTTCTCGGGTTATAATGTTGGACTCAGAATGGAACCCTTCCAAGACAAAGCAGGCTATTGCACGGGCTTTTCGGCCTGGTCAGCAAAAAGTGGTTTATGTGTATCAGCTATTGGCAACAGGAACACTGGAAGAAGGCAAGTATCGTAGGACAACATGGAAGGAGTGGGTCTCAAGCATGATTTTTAGTGAGGCATTTGTGGAGGACCCTTCTCGCTGGCAGGCTGAAAAGATTGAAGATGATATTTTACGGGAAATGGTGGAGGAGGATCGTATGAAATCATTCCATATGATCATGAAGAATGAAAAGGCTTCAACAAGTTGACATGGGGTAAAACTATCCTCTATTATGGTAATGAAAGTGTAGTTACCCATCTTTCCTTTGGAGGTTCTCTCTCTCTCTCTCTCTCTCTCTCTCTCTCTCTATCTCTCTCTCTCAGATGACTTGTGGCATAATTCACATCCGATCGAGTTGATTTTCGTGCATGTAGCTTTGATTACATTCATCAAGATGACTTAAGTCTCATAATTTTATGCACCATTCATTTGTGCAAAGAAAAATTCCATTTGCAAGCCTCCTTTTTGATATACCAAACACTTCACTGATGTATAAGCTTGCATGAAAAAATGTGTTTTAAATTTCTTATGACTGGCTTGGTTCTACAGTAAGCAGTATGTTCCAGAACACCAGGTTGAGCAAGATGTGCTTTAATGGTAGGGGATGTTGCTGATAATTCTGTACACCTATCCCGAAATGCTCTCTGAGGATTATATGGAACATCATTGTTTACAATGTAGTTTTGTCGTTGATAGTGTCAGTGCAAAGAAGCCAATTTTCCGAAGGTAATCAATGTATCAGCTGGTTCGCGCGAATGGAGTACAGACTCGGTCTATTGATTACTTTTGCCACAGACTTGTTCAAATAAAGATATTATTTCCTTCCTGGTCTTATGTTTTTGTTGTCCACACATTGCGCTCGCAGAGAGAGAGAGAGAGAGAGAGAGAGATTTAATTAATATTTTTTAATTCAAAAAACCATTGGCTAATTTGAAAATTAAAATATAATTAAATTGTAAAATGGTTGGATTCCAAGACGTACAGCCTCAAACATATATAAACTAAGATGGTGGGATTAAGTCTGGAACTTGGATTGAATAGATTCTCTTGATAGAAACTTCTTTGAACCAAAAAACACATCAAGTTGGCATAGTAAATTAGAAATATGGCAACTTGAAAGCCAGCACTAAAACTTTTTCCTCTTTCTCACCCACAAACCCTGCCAGATTTCCTCGATTCAGAAAATGGGGGCAGGTGAGCCAGCCTGCTTTACTATATAGTATATACTATTTTCCATGTCGATACTAGTGATCCATGTAAGTGCCAAAGTAACTGAAAATCTAACTACTACAGGTTTTGTTTGTTGTAAATGTTTTTTTATTTCTACCAGATACACTGCACATGATTGCATTTGTCAACTGCCATAGACATGCAGCTAAATCCAATAATTGACATGATATTCAAGTTAAACAAATGAAACAAATTTAACGCCTACTAATATAAAATGAACTTTTTTTTTCATAGGAAAAAAAAGACCTGTTTTGATTTTAATTTAAGATTGAATAAAGATTGATCAACTTATAATTGGTGAGACTAGAGAAATAGATCAGAAGGGACAAAAAGAAGTTTATGTGGATCGAATCGTGTTTAAATAAAGTTGTAAGAGTAAGTCTCGATTTGGATTAGAAACTCATCTCATCATTATAATTTTTTTAAATTTTCACATAAAATATAATAAATCATCTCAACTCATATCTAAATCCAAACGATAAGAATACAGTATGCATGCATATACGTATTTTGAGAGAAAAAATTAAAATTTAATCGGTAATAAATTAGAACCGGTTTGATAGCTAAATTAATTACTGGACTATTCAAACAAAAACCACTATTCAATTATACTAAAAACTATTAATTGGTAATTTAATTTTTTTTAAATTATAATGAGTCTCGTTATAAATAGTGCTGAAAATTTGATGCTAAACATGATCTCTAAAAGAAATTAGGTGAATGTTGCCGGACTGTAAAATAATTATATTAACAAATACTACATACATTTAAGTTTGGTCGTAATTATGATCACATGTGATGACGAACTTAAATCAGAGGCGCTTCGGGACAGTCCTGTTGTTTATAGGAGAAAAACAGCCCTCCAACCAGCATCAAACACGTAAGAAAAAGAATAATTAGCACAGTACACTACCACACAGGTGATTAAAATTCGTAAATAGCAAAACACAAGCTTTCTTGAACGGGTTTTCCCTCTGTGCATGTGTCTCTCGCAGTACTTGGAATCTGGGAATGCCTCTTCCGAGCAGTACCTCCATTTTTTCCCATCTGCTCTTCTGCACCTGCCTGGCTCTGGGTCTATTTTCCTCCCCAAACCCATCTGCAAGTAGTTCCAGCCAACTACACCCAGAAACACCTCAAATCCCCTTTGTCACCGAAAGCACAAACTTTTATTCAAAAACTCAAATAAAAACACATGAACGCACACTCGCTCAAAAACGTCCATCCCCTTGCAATCTTTTGTGGTGCTCAATGGCCCTGTTGACTGCAATTATTTCATCCCAAATTGTTATTTGAGCTCGTAATCAACGAAAATATAAAGTCAAAAATGTGTTGTCGATATAAAAAAAAAAAAAAAAAATTCAGAAGTCTAGGGTTCTATAAAAGAAAATAGAAATTGACAAAAGGGATTATGGATATAAAACAGGCTAAACTAAGAAAGAAGGTAAATTTTGTTTGTTTATTGGTGAGGTTATTTCCGAGTTTGCGCTAAATCTTTCCAGAATTATGTGACTCCATGGTAAAGTCAAGTGGAAAGTGAGTTGTTCGGACATGTGAAGAGTTTGTTTCAATGCTTTGGAAATAGTCCAGATTCATGGTTTCCCATTCCTTCTCCTCTTGATCATCTACAATGGCTTCTTTGTCTTCTACCTTCATCTCCCTTACCTACCCGTGATTTTGATTCTTTGAAGCTCAGTTGCCCTTGGATATGGAGATGAGAGCTTCAAAACCAAAGGAGGGCGTGTCTGGGTAAGGGATGGAGTGGAAACCGAAAGGGAGGAACGGGAGGGCACTGACGTTGTTCGGGTGTAGACAAGTGCATGCATGGTTAGTAAAATAACATACTGACATGGCGAGCTATTATTGGAGGACTGATTATGGCCAGGTGAGGACCAGCCGGACTGGTCTCCAAGTTTTCTCAACTTAAATTTCAACCATCAGCATCTTGCCAAGTTACTTTGATCTCCAAACAAATATTTAATCCATTTAACTTTATATTATATATAGCTTTCTTCTCAGACAAAAAGATCATGATCAGGACGGTCATGAACAAATCATTACCTAGTAGGATTTACACAGTTAGATCTCTTATATATAACCCATATATATAAACTTATAATATAGTAAGAGCTTGAAAATTAACCAAGTTTTTTTCTTCTTCTCATGAGTTTGGTCAAAAGACCACCTGTTCATGATCAGAATTGCATCGATTAATTTTATCTTTTTTTTTTTTCTTTGCACTACATAATTCCTATCAATATTTCAACTTTAGGAGTACTTATATATATCCAGCTATTTTATACGAGCTATATATATATATATAGAAAATCGACAAATATAACCTTCCTGTACGTATTGTTTCATGATTGACATCGATCGATCTTTCCAAATAATTTTGGTGCATTGTGCCGAGGAAGTGTTTCAGCGATGCGATTATTATATATCTCAATACTTGGGAATGCGAAATTTTTTATTGGAGATGTGCATGATTAAGTGATTCTGACCATTTTGAAAAATGACGGGATATTCAAACATTTTGAGTTGGCAAATAAGTAAGAAACCCCCCCTACCCACACAAAAAAAAAAAAAAACCTTATAATTATTTAATCAGATATTTAATGGCCAAACACAAAACATGATCTTCTCTGTTTCCTTAGCCCTCAATTTGGTACGTACTAAATGCAGCCACACCCGCACGTACGAAGTGGACGTCAAATATATATATATATAGAGGTAGAAGTCATTGGAAATTCAATTAACACAATTAAAGCGATCGAGAGGCTAGCTGTCTAAACTATGAAAAAGAAAAGGACAAAATCATATACAAATGGTTCCTCATATATATAAATATATATTAGATAAAAGCAACGTTCAATTAAGAGTATTCAATCGAGTTTCGGACTGGATTTTCGGATATACCCGGCCCGGAACTCGGACTTCCAAACCGGGCCGGGTTTTGGCCCGAGTACACCTGGGTTATGACCCGGGCAAAAACCCGGATAAATCCGGGTTTAAGCAACTTGAAAATCCAGGTTTCGGCTTCAATCCAGTTTTTTCTTCTTCTTCTTCTTCTTTTTTTTTTTTAATAAAAGCTTAAAGTAACTAATTTTTTTCAGGAAAAAAAATTAATGTTGTGAAGTTGAGCATTGATTTCAGAAGTTAAATGATAATAAGGATTAATAGATCCATAAATGATAACATCCCATTTTGGCATTTTCAGCAAAAACAAGCCATTTTTTCCTAATTACAGCTTATTGTTACGGAATTAGATGAAATAAGGAAAGAAATAGTATTGCCACTAAGGGCTAGTGCAAAGCCTGTTGAGAAAGAATTGAAGAAAATAGAAAAAAAGTAATATACTTGCAGAAGCAATTGACACTTGCACGCAAAAGAAAGAATGAAGCCTATGAATGGATTCTTCAACTAAGGAAACTGCATGCTGAAGAGGTATTGTCACTTACAAAACTACCTAATCTTAAGCTTTGAATTATATTTGAGAACCTTTTGAACAATTTAAACCCATATCAGATCAAATCAAATAATTTTCAACCCAAATCCAGATCAGAGTCACGGAGAAACCAAGAAATCCAAACCCAAACCAAGATCTGTTCGATATTTTTCTTTCTTGGAAAGCCAAACTAAGAAATCTAATGGAGAGAGAGGGAGATAGAGATAGAGATAGAGAGAGAGAGAGCAGACTCACAGACTTAGAGTTTTACTCACGGATAGATAGAGATAGAAATCCAATGCGGCGACGAAGATGCGGCGACGAAGAGGCGGCGGCGGCAATAGGGTCGCGGTGAGGAGGCACGGAATTAGGGTTTTACTTTCTTGCAAGCGTAACGAGAGAGAGAGCGAGAGACAAATTCGGGGGAGTGTTTTCCTTATGAGGCGAAAAAAGACCTGGGTACCGGGTTTAAAATCCGGTAACCGGGTTTGTAACCTGTATCATGGCTGGAAAGGTCCGGATTTTTCAACCCGGGTTCCAGACCGGGAAAAAACCCGGCTCAGTTGAACAGTCTTACGTGCAATGTATGTTTGCTTAGTTTTTTTTTTTTTTAAGAATTAATTTTTTATTAATAATGACATAATTTTTTGGCTTAATTAAATAACGATATAATGTTTATGTCATGTAAATTAACATCACAAGTAAAAGAAGAGCATTAATTAAAGCTATAACGTGGTCTTATAAATATCGTTCATAGTCTTATGAAAGTTATTTGAGATAATTTTGATTATAGGATGATGTTCCAGAATTTTTCTCATCTTGCATTGCCTCAATAGAGATGAAATTATAATACTTATGTTTTTTCTCCTTCAGTTTCTCTGGATCTGCATAAACTTGACTCTTCCAGGTTTTTATTGATAATTTATCCACAACGGTTTTAATATATGGTTCATGTTCCTACAAAAACAAAAAAATTGAATAATTTTACATAATTAATTAAAACGCAATTTCGTTTTTAATTAACTCATTATAATCAAACTCAATTTTTGAATAAAAATTTTAAAAGATACCTCTCCAAAATGTTCCATCAGCTCAACTGCTGAACAACCAAATGTCTCTTCTGCTACTTCACCAAACATAATAGCAGCTATATTTCCAGTATTATCGTCCAGTTCAACATATACCCTAGCACTTTAAATGCATTGAATATATTATTTTAAATTTGAATATTGTTAAATTCTAAATTAAATTAGATATCGATTCTAAATTTAAATTGTAAGATACATACAGTGGTTTGCAAACCCCTTGACTTTTGCAATATATACAAACGAAGCTTTCATTATATTTATATCCAGTTCCTTTATTACAGCCAATACATGATATGTAATAAAATACTTGGTCCAAGTCAATCACATTTATCTTTGCCTCTATAATTTAAATTAAAAAGGAAACGAACGTATAATAGAATAACACATCAAATAAAAAAATTCCAAGAAAATAAAAACTATAAAAGAATAGATCAATATCACATATGAGAATTCTTAAATAAAATATTTATCAAAATTTATTTGTTCTTCAAATCAAGTAGTGAATAAAAAATATAAGCAAGAACCAGCTTATTATATTTTTTAGCATATTTTTTAGCAATTACAATAACAATACTTATTTTAAAATTTGATTAGCTGACATTTCTGAATTTTAGAGTTATGCTAATAATTAACTAATTTTTATTTAAGTATCCTCAAGTACTGCATGAGCTTTTTTATTAGATAAAGACTTTTATTCAATCATAATCTCTTCATTCTGAAATCAGTTTGGTTTTTTTATTGTCATCCTTTTTTCCTGGATGTTTGTTTTCTTTTTCTTTTTTTTTTTCTTTTTTTTTTTATGCATTTTTGTTTTCTGGGAAAAATTTATAGGTTTATTTTTGAATGTTTGTTTCCAAGTTTTTTTTTTTTTTACATGCAGTCATTGTTGTTTTACTTTATTCTTTTCTACTTGCTATATTTATTTAAGTGCTTTTTTTGGGACACAAACTTTTGTTGAGTAAAAATGAGTTACGGAACTTTATTTTTTGAATACATGGTATTTTCTGGAAACTAAAGTGTGATTTTTTTTCAGAACATATCATGACTATTTATTTTTTAAAGGGAACTGCTATACCCACTGAGGGTTTTTGTAGAGAATCCTGACCGAAAGGGCAAAATTTTTTATTTTTATTTTTTTAAACATTTTAAATACTTTTAAAGAATATAAAAAAATCACAAATTTATTTAAAAACACTTAATTTTTTTTTTTAAAAATACAATTTGGTGGGAATTTTGGGTAAGAAATTTCTGTAGGAATAGTATTTGTTAAGTTGTTTCAACCAATAGGAAAATAATCTTAAGACATCACGATTCGCATGACCACTCAACAACAACATCCTCATCGTCCACTCCACCCGAGAAAACACAAGTTATTGCCGCATCCACCGTTCGGTTTCATATTTCCTCTCTCTCTCTCGATAACATATTTCTTGAGTTATGCCCGCATCCACATTCTCGCACCCCTTCCATTCTCTGTATCTCCTCTTTCTCTCTCTCTCTCTCTCTCTCTAACATTTTTCGAAGGCCTTTGCAGTGCCGTCGTGAACCAAGATCTGCACCAAGGCGAGCCACCCTGAGCCCTCAACACCGCCTGCAATACCACTAAACGAAACCCCAAACCGCCACTACTCCTCCATAAGCCGATGTTTTCTTGTTTGGTTTTCTTCTTTTGTTTTTTTTTTTTTTTTTGGGTTCTGGAATCGGGACCTCTGGTTGTTCATTGACGGCTTTCTTCCCTCCGGGAGTGCCTTCGGTTTTTTGTTTGGTTTTTTATTTTTTTATTTTTTTATTTTTTTGTTCTCCCAAACCATCCGGTGGTTTTTGTAGTTCTCTTTCTCTCTCTCTCTCTCTCTTAATTTGTTCTATGATTTCTATTTATTAGTCTGGGTTTAATTCTTCTTCAAGTATATCTTTGTTTATGTGCAATTTTTCTTCAAGTATCTTGTACTACATATTTGTTTTTTTTTTTTTTTCACATGAAATCTTTTTATTTATAACCCAAAGAGGAGGAAAATGGGGAATTTTTTTTTTTTTTTTTGTAGTTTTGTTTGGTTGCTGAGTAAACTCGAGGGAAATGATGGGGAAAATTGAAGCTTTTTAAAGGTTTTTCAAGTATATCTCCGTTTTTTTTCAACCACCTAGATAACCGCCACTCAGATTAATAAAACAGTGGGCATCATATAAAGTAATCGAAACACATCATTTTCTTGTCTCTTCAAATATGGGTTATTTAATCTTTAATAAAATGGTATGTTTCATTAAAGATCAAAACACACCGTTTCATCCTGACATGTCCCCTTCGCGCATCCCCTTCTCAGCTCTCCCTTCTCCTTTGTCTATTCTTTCATTCTCCTTCTCATATAAATTTTTTTGTACGTGATGAATTGAACCTTGAGGATAATGATAAAGCACAAATCAAGTTTTCAATTGTTCAATATGATGCAATTTTTGCAAAATGAAAAAAATAAGACCTAGAATGAAAAAAATTAAAACTTTGTTCTCGCATGGATGCAAAACTAAGGAAATAGATAAAATAAAACTCAGACGAAACGCTCCAGCCGAATGCTCCAGTTCCAGTCGAAATGCTGGTCAGATGGTTTCAAAATAGGTTTGTCTCCCCAGATCTCTCTTCTCCCACTCATATCTCATCTTCTACATTTTCTACAATTTAATTCGTCTTCTGCGTTTTCTACATTTTCTACAGTTTAATTCTTCTTCTACATTTTCTTCCCTCCTCCTCCTCCTCCTCCTTCTTCTTCTTTCTTCTTCTTCTTCTTTTTTAATTCTATCAGATGATGACGTGGTAGTTGCCACATCAACCAGTTACCCAACGGTTACGCATCCCCGATTGTATATAGCAGAGCTGTATATATATATATATCTATAGTACTGCTACATCCACAAAATAATTATTTTGTGACTAGAATATTTTTTATATATAATATATATACAATACTGATTGATTGTGGATGCGTGTGTGTATATATATCCTCTATATATAGATATGAAAAATGCTAGTGAACTCCTTCAAAGTTATCATTCGAAGTTACCATTTAATGATTTTAATTCTTTTATTTAATGATTAAGGAATTAATTATTATTGAAATTATGTATTTTTTTAATGATTAAGAATATTAAAAAATTGTTAAATAAATATGAAACAAAAAGACGGCCCGCTAGGACTGTCCATATAGATATAGGACGTGGCTACATCCACATAAGATTTATACCGAAATTTTCTACCGAACACTATAAATTTTTTTTTTATATATATTTTTTTTATCTTTTATGCACTATTTTCTTAAACTATTTAAATATTTTTTTAAAATAAAAAAATACATATATATTTAAAAATACTTACTTAATTATTAAGTAAAAAAATAAAATTAAAAAAATTTTTGATAAAGAATTTCGGTGAAAATCTTATATGAATATAGTGTTTTCCATATGAATATAGTGTTTTCCATAGATATATACCTCGATCTCTGTCTCTGACTCTCACGTTACGGCTTGTTTTGCATTAATGGTACATAAAACCATGTGCGTTTGAAAGTTTTGTTTACGACAAAGTAATCATGGATCATGTATGCATGTATATATTATTATAGACCGTCGGCAGTCTTCAGGCTTTAACAAAATAAAAGTAGTTTGAAAATTAAGACAATAAAATAGTAAAATATAATACAAATAATAATATAGATCGATCGAATAAAGAAATTAACAATTTGCGAGGGTTGTGGTTAGGAATAAAGAAATGGATAATTAAAAGCTGAAAAAACAAGTTAGTTGCAACTTGACGGTCCACTTGCAAGTCCGGCCGGCGTGATCAAAGCTGCTCCTCTCGATCTCCTTCCCTCTCTCCCAAAGTCTAAAAGCATATCTCTCTCTCTCTCTCTCTCTAGCACAAATAATCAAATATATATACTGCCCATCACGTATTTGAAGCAGCACTTAAGTTTCCTAAGAAATTAAACCAATAAATAAGAAGCTGCTGGCAGAGATAGAAAGAACGAAAGAAAGAAAATATGCCTTCCTCTCTACAATTTCACAGAACCATTCCCACCACAACCGCGACCCTCATTCGCCACAAACACTCCCAAACCTACGCACTCCCTCACAACCGATTCCACTCACTACCCGACTCCGTAGCTAGCCACCACACCCACATGTTGGGTCCCAACCAGTGCTGCTCCGCCGTTGTCCAAACCATTGACGCGCCCGTCTCCTCCGTCTGGTCCGTGGTCCGACGATTCGACGAACCGCAGGCCTACAAGCACTTCCTTAAGAGCTGCCACGTCATCGACGGCGATGGAGACGTGGGCAGCCTCCGCGAGGTCCAAGTCGTATCGGGCCTGCCCGCCGCCTCCAGTACCGAGCGCCTAGAGATCCTCGACGACGAGCGCCACGTCCTCAGTTTCAGCGTCGTCGGTGGGGACCATCGCCTCAACAATTACCGGTCCGTTACCACCCTTCACGCCGCATCTTCCGCCGGAAATGGTACGGTCGTGATTGAGTCCTACGTGGTTGATGTGCCGCCTGGTAATACCAAGGATGAGACGTGTGTGTTTGTGGATACGATAGTACGTTGCAATTTACAATCTTTGGCGCAGATCGCTGAGAATATGGCTAGAAACTAACAAATATATGATGTTCATACTTTTTTCTTTTTTCTTTTTTGTTGGTCTCTGATATTGGTCGGATCGATCGTGTATCACGGATCATCATCATTGAGACGCACATGGAAAATTCGTAGTTAGGTTATTCTGAAGACTTTCTCAGGTGGCGCAATGGTTGGAGATGATCATATATATAAAATACGCATATTACTCCTGCGTATATATTTTAGATTGTTTCCCTTTACAATCGATTCTTTCCTTTTTTTTTTTAGGGTGGGGAGCCAACCATCGATGCTTTCTGTAGATTGCTAGCTACCTCCTACATTAGGATCATACGATCGGGGTATTTTTATGTTTTTTGGGTCACATGGGTGTTCCTTTGGTAGATTAATAGCGTTTTTTGTTTTTGTTCTATCTGAGCAGACTTGTTTTTGTGTATGTAATTTGGAAGATGTGTTTTATATATATAGTCATCGTGAACTCTCCCTCTACGTTTGCTTTCATGTTTTCCATTTTTCTTAATTAATATTATGTTCTCGTCTTGTTATTCATGTACGGGTAGCACTGAACCCTAGTTTGCAGGAGATATTTCTTAGAGAAGAAAATCAGTCATGGCAACTCATGAAGCACAAAAACTAATTGATTTTTATATATCTGAAGTGTAATGGAATTCGGATTTTGCCCTTTTATTAGTAAATTAGATAACGTGGGATGCGTTTAATTAATCCATCGATCGCCGGAATTCGAGACAGCTGGGAATCGTTGTCGATCCATTGATATGTACATCACCATATCTATCCTGATCAAGATATAATAATCTTAAACGTCATTCCAGGCCGCTGATCATATACTGCTATATTGACACGGCCTTATGCTTTCTTCATCGCAAACAGTAATAAAAGCAGTTTTCGATGGTGATTATGATAAATCTTCATTTCGATGTCCTTTCAGTGCGTCAATATTTAATCCTATCGCGCATGTACTTAATCATTGGTAATTAGTGCATGACAGACAGCATGGCCGATGGTTTTGTAAGTTTCCTTGAAGTTTCTAGCTAGTCTATACCGAAGAAAAGATAAAGAACACTTCAACATCCTCATTAATTGTTTTTTTCCCTTTTTTAAAGGCCTGGGAATTTTCCGCTTCAGCTAATCATGCACGGAGAGTTTGAATTCCACGTTAAAATATTGATCTTTGCATTGAAAGAATCAATAGCTGCACTTGCAACTTGGCTCCTTTTAGAGGGAAAAAAAAAAAAAAAAAAGGCCACTTGTTATTTCCACCTCTAGCTCTGTATGTACTCTCTCTCTCTCTCTCTCTCTCTCTCTCTCTCTCGTATATTTTGTGTAATTGTGTTGGAACTTGGAAGGGTCACAGCTTGCAAGTTGGTTTGCAAGTGGCTGGGCAAGGAGGCTTTTTAATGTCCCCCTTATTTGCACGAGATAATGAATCAAAAGCCATACATTTCCTTTCTTTTCCCACGAGTGATTTGACTGGACATTACTTTTTTGCACGAAAGTTTTAGCCACCCTCTTATTCCAAGTCATCGCTTGACTATTTGATTTAGTACTCATGCACAGTCACATGTTGTTAAGTGAACAATCTTAATTGTGGGTGTTTTTTCTTGCGGCGGCGGTAAATGTTGAAGAATATTCAAGATCAGGCTTTTCCTGCTTAAGTAGGTTTCATTCAAAAAAAAAAAAAAAAAGGTTTCATTCAAGCGACGCAAAGCCACTTGATGATCATGAATTAATGGGTAACTACTAACCACTTCAAAGAAGTGGGTGCATCCGGTACTAAAACTTGGTCGACAAAATTAAATGTATGCGCGTACGTTGTCCTGTAACTACTTGTACGTACGTTGTCTTGCACTATCGATCGATCGATCTGCCGCAACCAAAAGCCGCATATATATGATGATATATATATATATATATATATATATATCCGCGGCAAAGCTTTGTCAGTTCTAGAGTTTGAGTTGCAACATTACTACTCAAAAAAATTGTTTAATTCTTATTGATGATTGATTATAAAGTCGATTCGATCGGAAAATCAAATCAATTTTGATGCATTTTTTTAATCGTTCTCAAAATGGTTCAATTGGCTATTTTAAATTGGTTCTTACCGATTTGAATATATATTTGATCGATTCCAACTCAAAACTATTTTTTTTTTAATTGTGTTTGAAGAATGAGTTATCTCTTCTAATTTTTTTTTATGAAAATACGATAAAATTAAACATATATATATATTTATCTTTTCATTTGTATGTTTAGTAAGAATATTGATGTAAATTGAAAGATAAAGCGTGATTCAGTTCTTTACTGATCATTTTAATAAGCTTAATAGAAAAAAAAATTAGGAAAATAATATGTATTTTTTTATATTAAACCTGTGGCTGTGCACATATAAAATATATAATAAACTTACTAGCTAACCTAGCTGCATCAAAAATTACACATTCTCTAAAAAATATAGCCCATATCCATATTCGTGTACACCAACAAATTATTTCAAAGAGCATATCGGAGGAATGAAACTTATTCATTTATGTGTTCGAGTTCATCTCACTTTTCAATTTAACAAAATAATAATAAAAAGAAAAAAAATACAGATCGGCCTCGATATTATCATTGTGCACGCAATCTCTTAAACTTTGTCGTTTATCGATAGCACTATAGCTTGCAAGTGAAGTGCTTAAAGAATAATGCTACCTTTAATTGTAGAGTTCGTAAATACTATACATTCGTTTTAAAAAAAATAAAATTTATTATTAAAAAAATTATTATTTTTTATAATTATAATTATCATTTTCATTTGACTTGAAGTAGATATTAGGAGAGGCCATCCACAAAATATCCACGTGGCATTCATTTACAACTGGAGTACAAGAACAGAGAGAGAGAGAGAGATATCGAGATCTAGAGCTAGGGGTGGAAACAAGATAGCAAATTTGTATCGGGGATCACGCCAACACCTGTAGGCTGTAGCAAGGGAATATTGCCAACTAGATAAGGAAAATCAACCAAAATCTGTTCGGTTAGATTTTAATCGAATTCGTGAGAAAAAAATTACCCTTAATAATACATACTTATTCGATTAGTAATTGATAAATATTCGATTAAATTCGACTCCATTAAAATTTATTAAAATTCTTTCATTTATGTTCAAGTTGACATATTAGATTAATTCAATTAAAGTCCATTCATACAATAATAAATATGTATATATATTAATTAATAATATAAGCATCACACGTTTTATATAATTAAATATATAGTATGTAACATAATATATTTCATGACTATTTTATAATTTATATAATAATTAATTGATAAGATTAAATAATTTTATATATTAGTCTATAAGAACTATATATGAAATGCTTATATATACTATCATATTATCTATATGTATTGATAATTTATGTAGCTATATATAAATATATGGTTCTTATGGATAAATATCAACTAGTTACATATTAATTATTTTTATATTTTTTAATTCAATAAAGAGTCTATTTGTTAGTTGTAAAAATCTTATTAAATTTATATTTTTTATTTTTTATTTATCTAATTTCTTAATTGTTAAATTTTATTCAAAAATTAAAAAATAAACAACTACTTCTTGGCTCGACTCAAGATCATTTTTTGATTATGCTAGAACTCGAGTTGAAATCTTAACTTACCAAACCGAGCTCCAACAAAAATTAGATAAAAATCTCGAGTTCGGGCTCCACCCCGGCTCGATTACCGTCCGACAGTGAGTGCCAAGCGCGGAAAATGCACACTGTGGACTAAAGTTGAATGGAATTAGATGAAGGTATATGATCACGTAATTTACAAGGTGACAATTGTTTTGGGGCATAAAGACTTCTTTTACGATGAATAGGCCTTCCCCAGATTGGAATGGAGCTCACCAGCCTATTCACTTGGGCTTCGTTTGTTAAGATCTAAGATATAACAGGTTTTTTTTTTTTAGCCCGAAGACTTCCTTTTAATGTCAATAGGCGGCGAATTTATAAAAATTTTGTTATTCATCATTTCTATACATTATATACAATATTTATTTATTTTTAGTTTTATTTTTTTAAAATTAATTGAATTATTCTACTCATCATCCATATACTACATATTTTATAAGAGAAAAAAATTAAAAAATTATGTGTAATATATAATATGAGGATGATAGATAGAATTTTTCTTTTTTATATCATTACTATTAAGCAATCAATACCAAATCAAGAAATACTAGATCAAGAGAAATTAATATACCAGATCAAGATCAGGCTGTATTAATCGATCACATTCCAACTCACAATGAATTGGTTTTCGTTGAATAGGAATGCAAGAGATAATTAGCCATGTATTGCTCAATTTATCATGTATAGCGTAATTTATTTTAGGAAAGCTTCTAAAGCTTTTCTGTTTTATAAGATGTCTATATAATAGAAAATATACAGCGGGCTACGACATTGGTCTAGCCATTTTTCTTTTTATTCTTTCAATTACAACCATTTTATAATGACATCGGATGTAAAATTGAAGTGTTTTATATATATACATATATATATATATTTCCAAGATTTAACCGACATGATCCATAATTAGAATCTGACATATGGGTTTAGGACCAAAATCATCTCATATTTTTTTAGTTTTATGTTTTGATTACAAAAAATCAATTTAATTTTCTTGCTCAGCTTCCATTTCCCTTTGCAACAATCACTATTATTTTACAGTTTACACGTAGAGACCATTTTTTTTTCCCTTTCATCATTCTCTCCCCACATGCAGTACCCTTCTTTCAAAGTCACTGTTTCAAACGAAGTAGGTTAAAATGCAACTGATTGCATGCTCTAGCTCCTCCACTCCACGAGGCCATCTGAAAGCTGAGGCAAGAGCATTAAGGATAGAATAGCTTGGCAAAAAGAAGCTCATTCCAAGTATCTTGAAGACCAGGCAGACACCAATGCACGCAATCAGCATAGCTAACAGGGTTTGCTAACTGTTCAGGAGTTAATGGGCTCCATTGCTTCTTGTAGATTGAAGTGTGGGCATCTTTGCGATAACTTGAGAGTTGAGTGATGTTGAGAAATGTAATGGGAAACTTCGATTTATCGAATACTTCTCCTATCACTTGCATTATGCTCCTCCGGCAATCTGAGCCCCAATAATTGGGATCTTCAATCAGAGTTGTCTCGTTGTAACAGTTGAGACCTGGTTCACCTCCCCAGTCTATGCTCCTGCAAATAAAGAAATTAGAATATTGAATCAAGATTTGATACATGAATGGGGGTTGAGTAGTACTACTAGTTCTAATTAATTACGTACTTTGCATGAGAAGGCGACATGCTAGTGAAGAAGACCCTTGTCTTCTTAGGGTTCATATTCTTCCGCACCCATCTCAACATACTTTTCATTGCCATTCGATAAGCATCCTCAGTTGACACCTCCACAATATCTTTCACTTCATCATCGAAAGATCCCAGCCTGAGAATCTTATACAATTAGAATTACAAGATTAATTAGGAAGGCCGGGGAATTAGTGAAAAAAGTATTTCTTTAGGAACAAGAAGTACTAACAATATCTTCATCTTCAAGCCGGTCATCCACCAAAGATAGGTATTGAATACTAGTATATCAACACCTTTCCAATGCCGGCCATGCTTATTGATTGATCCTTTCTTAACAATCCTATCAGATATCCTATGAACGACAGCATTATCTGAGTTTGATTCAAGAAGAAATGGCGCCCAATAGAACTCGATTGTGGCATTGTAATCCTAAATTTTGGGATCGAATCAAAAAGGAAAAAGAAAAAAGAAGAAGAAAAGAAGCTGGATTAATTAGATAACAATATATTAATAGAGAAAATTAAATTATGTGAACACTGGAGATCGCGCGAAGTAAATTATATAAAGTAGGAATTGAATGTCAGTACCTTAGCTGTGAAAACGGTCAATGAATCAAAAGTTTCCATGGATTTGGCATCCTCGGGTATAATTGAATGAAGAAGACAAACAAATGAAACATACTGACCCCGATTCAATGAATCTCCGACGAACATCATTCTTTTTCCTCGGAGTGTCTCAAGCATCAATGTGGCATTGAAGCTATCATGTATTATAAAATTGAGAAAGGAACATTACATGCAATACAATCAGTACTGGAAATTAAAGAAAAGTATAAAATTTCAACATAAAACTTATTGGAAATTATTGTATGTATTTCATTGGATTTAATTAAAGGACTTGCAAATGCTTCTAAGACCACTCGTTCAAATGATCAAATTCGAAAAATAACACAGGACCAGTATATATAATGAACGCGACCTGAAAAAACAAGTTGAAAAATTATTGAAAGCT
Organism: Juglans regia; assembly: GCF_001411555.2. Classification (NCBI taxonomy): domain Eukaryota; kingdom Viridiplantae; phylum Streptophyta; class Magnoliopsida; order Fagales; family Juglandaceae; genus Juglans; species Juglans regia. Next base: position 51,673,644 of record NC_049907.1, on the reverse strand, counting down.
TCATTTTAAACCTATTTTCTTTGCTATCTTTAAGATTTTAACCCTAGGCCGAGGAACAAAAACCTCCTCAGACAGGTCCAGACTGGATTATCGAAATCTTGATTTTGGGCTCCTATAGAATGGAAAACATATGGTGGGCCATGCCGACAAGCCCATCTATTGGCTGAAACTAATTTAGGTAGAACTACCATCATGACCGACACTGGCTGAAGCCTCAGGAATGTCCCACTTCTGGCGGAACTCCGTCGTGCATGCGACGTACACCGTTACATCGACCTGGGAACCGTTTTATCGTTGAAGATTTTAAACCGTTTTAGATTGTGTTTAGATGTTAAATTGAGTTGAATTAAATTTAGTTGAGATAATAAAATATTATTAAAATATTATTTTTTAATATTATTATTATTTTAAAATTTTAAAAATTGAATTATTTATTATATTTTATATTAAAATTTAAAAAAATTAAAACGAAATAAGAGGAAATAAGAAAGAAACCAACAAGTTATCAACAATGTTGTCGTTCAATATTATTTTGAACAGACCTGGCAAGAGAGCAATCATGAGGCTGCCATCTCCAATGCTGATAATCCTTCTCGGGCCGTCCACGTTCCTGGCAAGTCAACTGTGGCTGTATATACGGACACTCCGACTCTTGGTAAAGAGGCCGAGTCGACTCGTCCCAAACCCACCTCCCGCTGAACACATCACACCCCTCCTCGGTCTTACCTAAGGCGAACGGCAACTTCTTCCACTTCTTCTCTTAACACCAAAACACACAAAAAAAAAAAAGAAACCCAACTCGTCAGTGAAAAGCTTAAGTTTCTGAACATCAATGGCATCAGTTTTTACTCACCGGTTCTGGTGGAGGGTTGGTATCGATAAGAGCCGAGTTGGAGTGGCTGGCTGAAGAGGCAAATGAAATCCTCGCCGTAGAGAACGGCGACGAAAACAATGAAAGATAGTAAGGTGACAAGGTAGGGAAAGAGACGAGCCTTCCGGAGAACATGAGAGGAAGCCGAGAGCGGTGGCTTCATTTGTTTGTATGTATGCGTATGAAAGTCTTTGTTGGGAGCCTCTGTTGAGAGTTAACATGTTGTTATGCATGCCTATTCAATTAAATATAGGAACTAAGTAGGTTGGAGATGTCATTGGTATGCTGGCATGCATGTGTTTCATCTTAATATTGAGGTTATAATAAAAACGCTAACTATTTGTAGTGCGCATGATGATCTCCATCTTAACCCTACAGTACTTAATGGTAATTGACACGCAAAGTCATCTCGTTCGTGTGTATAATATATGTTCTGTAAAATCATGACATTTGTTAAAGTACATTACATTCTTGTTTTTAAGTAAATCTGAGCGTTTTCATAAAAAGAATCCAGATTGGCAATATATATATATATATATATATATATATATATATTAATTCATGTATATTTCCTTACATTATTCTATGTGAGAAACGGTAATGATCATATAACAAATTGAAGTTAAGGCAATATTAATGATTTTTTCTTGCTTTTTGACTTGTCCCATGCATTATGACTCAAGAGTATTTTGGTAAATTAATGACAGAGAAATCAATTCTCAGATTAGTGCTTTGGAAGAAAGAAAAGAAAAAGGAAAAAGGAAAAGGAAATACCGCCTTTAAATTATTAGAAGGAAGGGGCGTGATGAAGAAGGCCGGTAGTGGGTGAATGATGGTCTGGCCAGGAGGTTATAATGTCGCTTGGCTTTGAAGGTAAGACTCATGTCTTTAATTTGGTTACAAATTAACATTGTGAATCTGCAAACTGCCTTAAAATATAAAATCAAAGAATAATGCTAAATATAGTCGTGGAGTATGCAAGTGTCGTGGAATCGTTTAAAAAAAATAGTCTCCTGTTAAAAAATTAATTTTTTTTCATGTAGATCTCGTATTTATTATTTTTTTTCAAAGTGATTACACGACGCTTGCATACTCATCAAATGACAAGTTTTAGAGAGAGAGAGAGAGAAAAAAAAACCAACAAATATGATTCAAATATAAAAAGAAATTTAGGTAGAAGAGGGTTGGGGTATTTGGTAACATTTCAGTTTCAGTTGGTTGGCACTCATCACCTGCTCCCCCTCCATTTGCCCGAATATCGATCCTTACCGGAAACAATATATTAGGACAGCTGCATGCTGTAAGCAAGCTGATAATCGGATTCACAATAGAGATTGATCAACCAATGAACCAAATTCATTAATTTAACCGAATATTAATTATTACCTAACTAACGTACGATTGTTAATTAGTGGAAGAAGATACTATCTTCAGGTTTTTTTTTCCGGTATTTTGTATAAGAGAGATGCTGCCCCTGCTTTGAAACCTTTCGAGTGGTCGTTTGAAAATGATTTATACACAATATTTTTCATAACATATTTTACAAAAATTCCCTTATAAAATAAGTTTGGTTCTTTTGATTTTTTTTTTCTCAACCTTTTTCTAAAAAATGCGCACAAATATATATATAAAATTATATTCCTTCTGTCAATGATAGTTAATTTATTGATAATCAAGGGTAACAGTAGGAAAACGTGGAGCCAGAGCATAGATTGGGCTAATGTGATGGCCTCGGCCTGGCCTGTGTAATATGTGCACTGATGTGGGAAGAGGAAGTATGTTTGCTATAGGTACCCAATTCCCCACCAAACCTACAGCCAGGCTCATGCTTTCATTAAAGCTTTGATTGTTTTTATGCCTTACCAACATGATGGATAGCTACTCTCAAGTTCTTTCTCATATCACTTGCAAAACCTTCTAGGTTTGGCTAAAGAGTCCCACTGCGTTATTCTGTTTTACTTGCATTATTACTAGAGGAAGCTGCTCATACATCATGCACCACTTGCCATTGCCATTGCCATTGCCATTGCCATTGCTGCTGGTGACGGTTCATAGGAGTGAGTAGAAAGCCAAACGCATAAGAAGCATATTTTTCAATCAGGTATGCCTTATGTTTTCCTCGTTTTGGATCTCTCATTGATGAACGACCAGGCACAGCCAGATATTTCCACCTCTGGCTATTTATTTTGGTAGCGTTTGAAACTTTTGGCTCATTTTATTAGAAGGTGACAACTTCATGGAAATTACCCTCAAGTAGGGGTGATTAACGGTCCGGTCGGATCGAACGGACCGACCGGACCGACCGTTTCTGTCCGGACCGGACCGGACCGAGACTTAGACCGGTCCGGTCCGGTCCATATTTTAGAGGACCGAAATCATTCGGTCTGGTCCACGGTCCACAGTTTTTTCGGACCGGACCGGACCGAATGAAAAATTAAAAAAAAAAAAATATTTTTTATATATATTTTATATATAATAATTGTACAATTAACAATATAAATTTTTAAATATATTATTAATACTTGTTAATATTCTATAAATTAACAATATTTTATATATATCTTCATTTAACCTATCACTATTAACAATATAAAATTTTAAATATACTATTAACACTTGTTAATATTCTATGAATTAATAAATATATAATATCAATTAGTTAATTATATAGTAATTATATAAATTAATAATATAATTTGCATTTAATTTATTATCATTGACCATATAAAATATTTTTTTATTGAGTTTGTTACATAATCCACATTAATAAGTCACTTAATTTAATTTAGTATTTTAAATAAATTTTTTTATTAATTATTTAAAAAAAAAAAAAAAAAGAGGGCGGACTGACTGGACCGATAGCTATCGGTCCGGTCCGGTCCCTTTGGGTGTTCGGTCCGGAAAAATAATAGACCGCCGGACCGGACCGGACCGGCCCGGCCCGTTTGCAGCCCTACCCTCAAGCATCCATCCAAAATTAAAAAAATTGAATTATTTATTATATTTTGTATAAGAATTTGAAAAAATTGTAATGATGAGATGAAATGGGTTGAGAGTTTTTGTATCCAAACGAGACCTAAAAGATCTTATGCGAAATTTCTTCCAATCAATTGTAGATACAAGTTTTAGAAATAACAAGGCGCGTAAATCAAGGTCATGAGAAAAACATTATGCTCAAAATGCTTAACAAAAGCTAAGAAAAATTATAACACCATTTATGGCCAGCTTTGATTACAATTGAATATCTCTGATGAGAAACACCGGGATGGAAAAGATACCAGAAAGAGCCTGCATCAGCATTACGGTGGTTTATGTCAAGCAATAGTCGTAATTCTGCCATATATGAAAAAAAAATACTCTCCGTCGAAGCCATTGGGATTTGCCGGCAGGTCACTATCCAAAAACTGACCAATACGTTGCACTTGTATGTTGAATGTTCATGGCAGAGCTGAGATGATACAAGATGAAATCTCCTGTAGAATCCAAAATGGAAAATGTATATTATCAGAAGTTGACCCGAGAATAGGAGCTCCGATGGCCCTGAGAAGGTCCCCTAAATTTCTGCACCATAGATGCAAACGAACTCTGCAGAGAGGAAACAAGAGTACTGTAAGTTACTTCAAAAAAAAAAACAGAGAGAACGGTAAGTTATTAAGTAGCAAGCATACATAGAGAATAAGAAAAAAGAGCGTTTATTACGAAGTTGTTCATACATGTGAGACAACACAGTAAAAAAAATAAAAGGGAAACTGAAGCAAACAGTTGAAGGGGGAAAAAAGCAAACAAGTGAAGGAGTACCCGTGTTCTTTGAGGTAAACTGGTCCAGACGTCCAAGTTAGGGATAATCTGAACAGGATGAGAAATGAAGTTAACAACTGGATTCAAAACACCAAGGCAGGTTTAGGTGCTTCAACTGCGCATTAAGACTACTATTTCTTTCTTATAGAGTGATAAGTATTAAGTAACATAGTTTTACAGTCTCCGTAGTACTAAGACAACAGTGGATGATAATTTTTTGTGCCTCTGGCTGTACATACACACACACACACACAGACTCATTACCGCACACATACATGCATAAGCAAAATATGTGGCAAAATCATGCATTAATATGTATTTACATGCATAACAAGAAGAACTGGTTAAGTAAGAGAACATACATCTATTCCACGAACTCCAATGAAGAAATATCGATAAATTGTACCGGCCAGAAAATACCCTCCAAAAAGGCACAACACACTGAACCACAGCGATAAAATGATCAATATGACTCCTTAATATTGTAGGGATCACCAAAAATCTGTGTACGAGTAAAATTAAACGCTTATGAGAAGCATGCTAAAAACCTACATGGTTATGAAGGTTCCAAACCAACCCCACCCTTTCCCATGAAATTGGACAATCTTGGCGCAACCAGAAGGATGCCTCATCATCGTAGCCTGTCAGAGAAATGAACCTCAATCACTTTGAATCATGGATGTATACATGATTAATCTAATTTCAAATGTCTAGAAAGCATTCCAGTAAAAGATGTTGAGATCCATAACTGCATTAAACTATATACAGTAATAAATAGATCACTTGATTTCCTCTCATCCCACCCCCTTCCCCCTCTCCAACATCACCACATATTATAACACTATTTTCCTTCCATTTCACACTAAACATGATTGAGCCGAGACACAAGAACACAGATTTATTAGTAATCAAATAATGAATTGGACACTTCATCAGTCCTGAGTTTGCATATCATCTCAAGCATAGTGCTTTTCTTTCTTTTCTATTCTTGTTTGATTTGCAATTGATTGGTTCAGTCCAAAAAAATATGGTTGGCAATGCACTCACTGAGCATTGAACCCTAAAGGCACTTACAAAATCAGGTGATAGTTTATCAACATGAAGAAACCAGGTGGAATGGACTCAGAAATCTACATGAAACACGACTATTTTTTTTATAAGTTGAATGAAATACAACTATTTATTAGTCATCTCCCCGACATTGGCCAAAAAAGGGTGCCAGTAAGTCCCAATTGAAGCATGTGGCGTTTGACTCTAGTTATAGGTTGTTGTAGCTAACACATTGAAACAGTACTTGCAAGGAGACATTGGTATCCCCATTACGAACATTTTCAGATTGTATAATAAGTTCATTTTCCTAGTATTTAAGAGCCTTAAAGTTCAACAGTCAAGACCATCAGAGCTAAAAAATGTGGATCCAGCTAAAGCAGAAAACAGAAAGCCAAAGAACTACAGTGTACAGCCCAGTGTGGAGAAAAGCATCATATTCTAACAGATTATTCAAATAATCATTACTGAGTATTCAGACACAGGAATAGCCCAATAAACTATAAAATTATTCTAATAAATTCTGATTGTGCCACATTTGTCAAAGGTCCTCTCAAATATTGTTAATAACCGAAAATGAATCACTATCTCAAGAGCAGCTTTTATTTTATTAGTAATTTATATAACGCCTGATGGGTCTTGAACCCATGAATTTAACCTCCATCCTGTTCTCATGGGACGACTAGGAGCCATTTTATTTAGAGCTCAGCAGCATCGTGTAAAAAAACAACATCAACGATATAGAATGTGCACATACATTTGAGCACATGAGCGCATGCATGCATACACAGATGCACGATGTTTATGTTCAAGGAAGCAGGTGATGTGACGTTAAAAAACAATCTTTTCAAATAATATAAAGGAATAAGTATGAATGCAATAAAAGTTTTTTCTAGGGTTCAAAGCACTCACATAATCACAGGTTCCTAATTTCTCCAGTGAATTTGGTCCCTGAAATAGAAATATGAAAAATGACATGAACATGATATGTAAACACCCAAGAAAATGCAATCGACCTCAGGATACTAATAGAACAAGAACCCCACCTGAAATGCATTTGAATCACAAATAACAGACACAGAGAGTGAACAGTTGAGCTCTGCACCAGTATTGGACATCTTAACGACAACACCAGCATGGGGATTCTTTTTATCTGCAATATTTTTAAACCGTTTATACCTCTAAGTTAACTCACAAACAGAAGCATGCTATCAAAACGATTTACACCATAGCATCTAGGGCACTATAACAAGCAAGGCTAACAAAGCAACATAATTAACAAGAGGGAGATTATTCTTATTCTGGATGAGGTCACTAAATAAGCTTACCAATGATTTTAATGTCAGTACTTGAGGCATGACCAATGGTAGTGCATACATGGTAACCTGCATTTAGAACATGATTCTATTAGAAAAATAAGAACTATCACCCAAGCTAACCTACAGTCGAAGGATAAAGACCCTTAAATTCTTTTTCTTTTTTAAATTAGCGGGAAAGGCCCTTCATTAGGCATCGGTTTTGCTGATCTATATGTGTGTGTGTGTGTGTTTTATAGAACAGTTCAACTGATGCCAGCAGCACCACTGCACCACCATGGAAATGAAATTTCCTCAGTCCTTTTTTATGTGAAAAAAAAACAAAGCCTTTTCCGCTTTCCAATCTGCCACGAACCACCCTGGCTAGAGCAATGCTTCATATCCTCTCAGTTAGAAATATTATAATGACTAACAAATCCCTAAGTAAACATTTCACAGCTAAGGTAGAGACATCCTAATAAGCAATAATAAAACCTAAACTTATGAAGAAGCTTTCTCCCAACCACTAACCCAAGCACTCAGAAACCAAAACCAACCCTTCCAGAAGAGGATTGACAAAATAAACCTTCCCCAAGTGAGGATCTCATTGACCTATCCACCCCTCAAAATTTTCCATTATGCACACTATTCCTCTCAATTCATGTTTACATAGGAAGATGAGCTTTCCCAATCCACAAGCTAAGCTAAGGTAGAAGCAGATGTTCTCAGCACATGGATTAATTTTTTTTTTTATAAGTAAAAAATATTATATATCAAAGGAGAAACCAAGTACACTAAACTAATATTTTTGGATTAATTTTCTGGAAGATACTTGGGTTCTTCAACGCTCGCATGCAGAAACTAAGGAGAAGCAGATCAAGTATGTACCTAAAGAGGATTAGGTAAGAAGAAGTTCAACGGAGAGAGAAAACCCTAATGCACCCAAACCCGCCGCCACCCTTCGCCCACCCTAGACCGGCGAGTGACACCTCACCACCACCACAAACAAGGCCGACGAGCCCGGCGACTTCACTGAGGGCTGTCCAGCATAGGTCCTCCCTCTGGCAACCTGGACTTTCGCAAGTTTCTCTCTTTGTCTTTCTCAGAGGCAACATCAACCGTCGAACCTGTGCCTCTGCCACTGACACAGACAAGACCGACAGGCTCCGGCGAATCCATTGAGGGCCCTCGGAAGTCGGTCACCCTCTGGCAACCGGGATTTTGATCTGCACTTTATTTTCGTCGGCAAAGATCTCCTATTCTGATCTGCTTTTTTTTGTATAACATCTTTCTCCTTGTGATGACGAAGCAAGATGACCTGGGAAATGATATTGCAACTTGGGATCAAACGATGACGACGCGCAACGTGGATTCGTCTCAGATGGAAGGTGAGAGGTGGTTGAAAATGGAATCGAAAATTTTTATTTTAACGAAAGAGGGAGGAAATAGTTTTTGCATTTCTGAACATAGTAAAAGGATGGCTAAGTTCATGTGTCTAGGTGAGAGGGCAGCTTCATGGATGGCTAAGGGAATAGAGGATTGTTTAGAACTCAACTGTCATGAAGGATTCTTCAGGGAGCTAAGAATGTGTAATGGAGTTCTCATCATTCAACATCATATTAACACAAGGGGCAGCTTTTTGCAACTCCCAGAATTCCGGAATGAAAGGAGGAAAGATTTGTTGGTGATTCCAGAAGGCACAAATGGCATTGGATGGAAAGGTTTTCTCTAGTCCATTCGAAGCGTTACTGGATCCAAAGCCGCTATTCTGAAGCATGCAAACAGGGGATAGTTTGTTTATGGGAAGACAATGGAAAGGCCTTCCTCGGTCAAAGGTGCCTCGTATGCTTTAGTGTTGAGGTCACTGGCAGGTAGTCCAGTCGAGAATAGCTCCGCGGCAGAAGGAAAGGGCAAGACACTTGTAGGAGACAAAGGCTGTCAGGTGACATTGGGAGAAGTGGAGGGGATCTTGTGGGCTGTCAAAGCTCAATTGACAAGAGTTATGGAGTACGTGAGTGATCTCATGATTAGAGTGGATAAGGCGTTGGACCTAGTCTTGGGTTTGGGTGGTGGGTCAAAAACAGACCCGGGGGGGGGGGGGGAGATCCTACGGGTTTGAAGGCTTCAAGTGCACCGGCAAACGTTTCGACACCGTCACAGATAGGGTCATTGGACACCGACATCACTGTTCATGCCGGTGTCACATAGGACATCGGTAGCTTGTCGTCTGACTACCCTCAGTCACCAGTTGCTAATGGGGTTGGTACTTTTTCCAGGGTTCACTTTCAGTTGAAGATGGGGGTCCTTCCTGGGTCTTGAGTACTTTGGAAGAAACTGACAAGACTCTTTTAGAAGATGAAAATGGGATAATAGAAGGTAGTACTTCTCCTACCTATTCTATGCCTCCTGAGGGAGCAGTAGGGTCTGACAAAGTGGCACATAAATGATCATCAGGGGGTGGACCACATACAAGCAATGTCCTCGTCAATGGAGGGGAGGAACCAGCTTTAGTGGTGACAACAACAATGGACAGCAACTATATAGCTGTTGAGGAGGTTCGGGATTTCAATACAAGATATGGCGGTTAGGGCTGCAAACGGTCCGGTCCGGCGATGGACCGAATATTTTCGGTCCATCATTTTTCCAGACCGAACACCCAAAGGGACCGTACCGGACCAATAGTTATCGGTCTGGTCCGGTCCAGTCGGTCCGGCCTTTTTTTTTTAAATAATTAATAAAAAAATTTTATTTAAAATACTAAATTAAATTAAGTGACTTATTAATGTGGATTATGTAACAAACTCAATAAAAAAATATTTTATATGGTCAATAATAATAAATTAGATGAAAATTATATTATTAATTTATATAATTACTATATAATTAACTAATTGATATTATATATTTATTAATTCATAGAATATTAACAAGTGTTAATAGCATATTTAAAATTTTATATTGTTAATAGTGATAGGTTAGATGAAGATATATATAAAATATTGTTAATTTATAGAATATTAACAAGTATTAATAATATATTTAAAAATTTATATTGTTAATTGTACAATTATTATATATAAAATATATATAAAAATATATTTTTTTTAATTTTTCATTCGGTCCGGTCCGAAAAAACCGTGGACCATGGACCGGACCGAATGTTTTCGGTCCTCTAAAATGTGGACAGGACCGGACCGGTCTAAGTTCGGTCCGGATCGAAACGGTCGGTCCAATCGGACCGTTTATCACCCCTAATGGCGGTGAGGAAATTATGGGTTTGTCGTTGGTGCCTTGTGAGGAGGAATGTCTAGGGTCAGGAGTGCAGTTGAGTCTGTGTCTAGGGATAATGTTGTTCCCCTAATTTCTCTTCCTCTGATAAACAATATAACGGGTTCACCATCGAATTGAGTTCTGCATAAGGTTAACGAGATTCAACATATCATGGGGATCTCACATGGAGGATGTGAAGACCAATTTAAAGCATACTCACTGTGATGGAGGCGAGCCACTCCCTTGAAACCAAATCAAGTTTTAAGAAAAACAAGGAGTTAAAACGTCTTTCTTGGGCAATCAACTACAACGCTAAGGGTGGTAGCTCAAGTTGAGGGAAGACTAAGGGAGGGAATTATGAAGACGTTCTCGTAGAGGGAGTTTTGGGTGGAGTATTAGTCTTACGGGAAACAAGGGGTTGGGGTTGGGGTTGGGGAGGTGTGTTTTATTTCAATTCAAGCTTAGTGTATTTTGGATAGTTTTTCACGGGCTTTTTGGCTCATTAGGAGCTCTCTAGTATAGACAAGGTATTTTCTTGTATACATCCAGTGTACTTGGATACTCCTATTAATATATATAATATTTTTACTTATCAAAAAAAAAAATCATGTTTACTACCAACAAGGGAACATCAGCCACCAAGATGAAAAGGATTAGGAGAAGGTTGTTTGGACACAACCCTAAATCCTTTTTTTTTATCGGTTAACACAACCCTAAATCCTAATATGGTGAAATGAGAGATGTAAGAGCAAATCTCAAGTATCTGCAACAAATTCTGGATTCCTGTTTCAAATAACATCCCATACTAGCATAAGACATTCACTTCCATTCTCACACCTATTTCCATATCATGAAAAACTTTCTCCAGTTAATCAATCAGTAAATATGTAGTTAAGTCAGAGGCTGCAAAGCCTCAGACAACAATTACCTCCTCTATTGTTCACCACGAGGGCACTACAATCCATGCCACAACGTGATGGCCCTCCGCAATCCTACAAATAAGCAGGAAACACTGTAAGAATCTCTAATTGTAAATATATTACTATTTTGGTAAACTGGCAGACTAATAAAGCACATTGGAATTAATTTATAAAAATAAAATAAAGAGCGCACTGGAATGAGAAAATATCGCATCCCATCTATCATATTAATTCCAAGAAATACTCAACTAAGGTCTAGTTTGTTTTCAGGAAACATCTCACCTCATCATTACAACTTTTTCAAATCTCAAAACAAAAATAATATTAAAAAATATATTCTAACAATATTTTATTCAACTTTTTAACTTTAATCTCAATCCATCTCATCTCATCTCTGAAAACAAACGAGCCCTAAAGCTTCCTAGTATCGAGTACCCTCTAACTGTAGCAATTACATGTCAATTATACTTCCAAAATCTGCTCCTAAGCCATTATTGTTTATGATCTAAGATTAACAAATTTAGCTTCAATTTCATTTAGTTTGCATTATTTAAAGCGATTAAATTGAAGTCACATTTCCTATAAACACCTTATCTCTTTGGTCCTTAGACGGAGATACATGAAAACATAGAACTCCCCCTAACCTAAAAAAGGGAAAAGCGCGAGTATTGAGTAACCTAGTAAAAAAAACCGACCACATCTCAAAATATGGCAACCAAAAATTATAACTGTGCCATATAAATGAGCATACTGTAAGTTACTTGAGATAAATAGAGTATATAATTAGCCATTCTATCATGGTAAACAAAAAAGGAATTATTAGGATTTGAGAAACATTTACCCAGCAGTCAATACATTTAGGCAGGTCATGATTGAAAATCATTCCATCGCAGAGCTGCTCCACACACCATGAAAGAAACTAAATAGTGAATCAACTTTAAGTGAAACATATTGAGCATATAATTGCTTTAAGAGGTCATCATGATAATGCAAGGGTGTGCAGTGAGTTTTAATTCACAGTTGACAGCCTCACTGGAGTCCAATGCAGGATTAATGCATCTGAACCTGCAATTAGTGAGCTTGTTGCTTGCAAGTCATTTACTGTTCTCCAACTTAACAAAAAAAGCAAGCCTTCTATTTACACCATTGCATACAAGCTTGAAATAGCAATAGTGTTGACACCTTGAAAATTAGGCCAAAAGAGAGTAACCCCTGAATAAATTAAATGGCAAGAGAAGCACTTGGAATACAAAGAAACAAAATGTAACCTGATGGGGCCAACCTGAAACCAAACCACAGTCTCATTTACAGCCGCTTTGTAAAACCTGCATGAAAAACTATTATAAACAAAACTAACAAATAATTTGTTAAAGAATACCAGCAGTGCATCCATACATCATAATCAATGGCACAGTGGATGCAAATACGAAAAACAAAGTGCCTTTTTTTTCTCTCCTTGATGGGCTGTAAAGCTTAACGTTCAAATTTTCTCCCACCATAACCAATTTTCGCTCCACTACTATTCGAAACCCAAAGTTAAACAGCTCTCATCCATCAGAACGTCGGCCTTACCGTGCTAAACTACTTAACAAAATAGTGGAAACAGATTTCTGTAACAATGATTGCTCAAATTTTTGTCAAATCATCAAGATTGTGTTTTATTCACTAATTTTTGAAAATGTGATTACAATCCATTGCCAAAGACATATGGCCTGATAGCATAACACCCAAACCTCCAAAATAGAGGTCTTGGGTTCGACCCCCCTCCCCGAATAAAAAAATAAAAATAAAAATACATGCAGAGCATAATTAGAACGGAAATCCATCAACGTTTAAACACAAAAATAAAATTTCTTCCACAACCCCACATACGAAAGGACCAACTAAATTTCACTTAAAATCCCACGAAAGGCACTCCAATAAATTAATAAAAATGAAAAATCATTGATATCAAGAAGAAAACGATGAAGAACGAGCTACATCCAGATCAAAAAGAGAAATTTTCGAGAGAGAGAGAGAGAGAGAGAGAGTACCCATCTTCGCTGAGAACCCCGTGAGGAAATTCCGGAAGAGGAGTGGCCAGGCTATAGTTGTAGAGCTTGTAGTTATCGATGACACTGAGTTCGCAGACAGGAGAGACCGAGTTCAGGGATGCAACTCGGTAAAGAATCGTTGAGAGAATAATGGTAAAGGAAATAAGCCATTTCAGAGAGTCAAATACAATTCTCATTGTTCACCAAATGATTATCTCTTTCCAATCTTAAAAAGAAAAAACAAAAGCAGCTACTGCAAGCGATTCGAGGGGAACATCGCAGCTCGCGAGGACGGTACGTCCGGGCAAAGGTTGAAAATGTGATGGAAGGCAGTGCCTCTAGGGGAGGCTGGAAGCAATAGCACCTAAATTCCTACTGGGCTGGGTTGAGCTTAAACAAATTTCTCGGATGTAACATATGGGTCTGAGGCTAGCCCAGGGTGGGGATGGTTAAGCCTAAAGTCGGCCCTAGAAACAAAGATCAGCGATGGCCACAAGGCCCGTGAAAGGTCATTGATATTTTTAGTATATGAATAAGATAAATAATATTTCTAGTCATATAATTCAGAAGTGTCGTATAATATTTTAAAAAAAAATTGAATAAATATATAATTTATATAAAAAAAATTAATTTTTAATAATAAATTTTACTCTTTTTTAAAACGATTATAAAATACTTACGCACTCTATGACTGTACATAATATTATTCTATTAATAAACAAACTTGCAAATAAAATGTCTTCTTCTATATATTATATAGTACTGATCAAGACAAAGTAGATCATCATATTTATGGGCAGAGCATAAATGGATCATATCCAACTTCTAATTACTCATGTTCATGCGTATATATTGAAAATTAAATTTTCTTTTGAAATGAAACTACGTATTGATATTCAGAAGAAGAATAAACGGCCATTAATTAGCATTGAGTAGATATTAAAATTAAGCTCCTTATTAATTACGTTGAAATTGATATAATTCGTCAATCGGTGGAATATTGCTTGGAATGGATGCATGCATATCGGGTTTAATTCATATTATTATGCCTGTGATTCATGAGTCGCCCGTCAAGGATTCAAATTAATTAATACATGCATGAATTGCAAGTTGGCATGTCCAGACATTAATACGCAGCACATTTCGATTGGTTCTCATTGCATCAGTACTTACTGTCATGGCGGCATTCTGAGAATTTAATAATTAATAATAGCTGATTCAAAATAATAATAATAATAATAATAATTAATAATAATAGCAAATGAAAAGTCTCTACAATTTTCAGCTAGAAAATTAATTAAACTTCATGACTCGGATCGGTTTTGTAAGCTAGCGAAACTTTTACAATATATTAAGATTTCGTTTGTATTCACAGTCTATCTTAATTCATATCAACTCATTTTATTATTATTTATTATTATTCAATAATTTTAACTTATAAATCTTACTATTATTTATAACTCATCTCACTACTATTTACAATCCATCTCAATTCATCTTAACTCATACTCGAATCCCAACGACACCTAAAAACAAAAAATTAAGCATTTCTGATAAATTATTTATGACGATAATTATTATTTATGATAAAAATAGATTCATTTTAATATAAAATAATTATTTTTATTCAAAATAATTAATTATAGATAAATAATTTTTTATAATATATATATATATATATAATTTATTGAAGCTAGAAATTAGGGAAGCAACTACTCTAATAAAGTTGAAGGGTTGTAGATTAGAAAAAAAAAAAAAGTTGAAGGGTTGTTATTACTATATAGGTTCTAGCTAGGATTTGACCTCAGTTTAATTCGTGTACAAAACCGAACTGGGTCAAGCTTAATTTCTAGATAAATTAAGATTGTAGAAAAACAGCTAGCTTGCCATTTGCCATTATTATATATTAAATTCTCAGAATGCCGCCATGACATTACTACTGTAATGAGAACCAAGATTTGAAGGTGCAGTACTTGTATTAATTTGAATCCTTGACAATGCAAACGCGTCGATCTCATGAATCACAAGCATAATAATATGAATCCGACATGCATGCATGCATCCAATATTACACAATTAGCATTTTGTGTTGCATTTTCAAGGACCATAAAATGATCGTACCGGTCCTGATGATCTGAAGATATATAAAAACGTATGAGCTACCTGATATTATGGTAACTACTTATTAAGCGACAAGGCTATAGGTCTAGGAGCATGGCCTGCCGTGAAGCTAGCTAGCCATGCATGATAGGCCAGGAAAGGTCTTATATATGCATGGCAGGCGTAAAATTATCTGGCCGCATTAGAGTCAAATATTATTGCACAATATGTGTGCGCGCGCGCACATATACGCCTCTGCTGGGATATGCTTTACTATTATTAATAAATAAATATAGATAAAAATTATTATTAGGAATATCTATTTTACACATATGATATAGTATTATGTAGATCACATATCTTCTTAAGTGAGTATTAAGAATAATCAATTAAAAGCAGCTACGCAGTAAGTGTAAAATGTGTACTATTAAAGTGACTTCTCTCTAGCATTACTCATTATTAATAAGTAAATCATAAAAGAAACAACACAGTCACGAACAAACATAATATCGGTAGAAATTTTAAAGAGTAAATTTATTTATCATTCATTTTAATGTGATATTAAATAATATGTTTTTAAGTAAAATATAATAAATAATTTCTAATTATCTACTATTACATCATAAAATAATAAAAAAATGTTGAGAATTTAAATGATTAGCAGCATTACTCAATTCTGAAACACATAGAATTAAAGTTTGACAATTCAAAACTAATGACCAATAGTTAATTATACATGGTAATGGGATTGAATAACCATAAAACCAGATAAAGACACGAGGAGGAGGATTTGATATATAGGAATACAGAAGAAAAGCTTTTAAGTTTGACTTAGGAATTAATGCTTCCAAACTAAACAAAGCAAATAATAAGCTGGAATCTTCGAGTCGGTTGTCGCCTTTTGTCGTTTTCTTCGGCGTTTGAAATATTAATTAAGTTGATTCGATATATAATTGTATGGAAAGATGGATTAGGATTGGGTAAAACACTTATATTAAAGAAAAACTAAAACAAAAGTTCACCTCATCCATGAACAGAACAGTGCGTTTTTTGCAAATTGCACTAACCCCGATCGACGCGTAGAAGCTATAGAAGAAATTGATCTGCGATGGTCGAGGTAAGCCAATTTTGTACTTTTCCTCTTTTTCAAGATTAGAGCATTGTTACTGTAAGAATAATTATTAGGTGAAAGTACTTGGAAAACAAAAAATTATCAGGTGAGTGAGACGTAGGAAGTGATGGAAGAAAGTGCGGCCCAGTTATAAGCATTCCAAACAACAGTTCTTTTCACAATCATTCATAAGATATTATTGCTATTTTCCGATGGCTTATGCATGTATCCCACTTTCTACTGGAATGTTAACTTGCGAACAGTCTCGATTTCTGCTGAAATAAAATTATAAAATAGTGCTGGCTAGCTTATTGAAGACAATGCAGGCCGTACTTATATATATATGTTAGCCATTTCAAGGAATAGAAACCCAAATTACCAAGCAGCTCCTTACATTATATATTATATGAATAATTTTACGTATAATTATAAAGTATGTAAACGTCGCGTAATCGTTTAATTTAAAAAAGAGTAGAGTCTATTATTAAAAAATTAATTTTTTTCATGTAGATCTTATATTTTATTCATTTTTTTCAAATCGATTATGCAATAGTTACACAATTCAAGATTGTAATTATATTTTTTCATATTATATATATATATATAAATATTGTAAAACCCTAATATAGGGCAACGTGGTTAGAAATCACGCCCAACAAATTCTACCATTTGTCTTTTATTATGATGATTTCTACACTTACAGGGGAAGATTATATTATGAGATGAATTGTCTTGAGTACTGCACATTCGAAGAGCTGCAATTGCTGTTGTCCTCTATATATGCCATGATTTATCACCAAGGATCATTATATAATTAGAAGAAGAATTTTGAAGAAATTTATGGACTTAACTCATCTCATAAATTATCGGTTTTATAAGAAATGATTGCTCATTCTTTATAAACATGTCTAAGATATTGTTCACAGCTGGTAATGTGAGATTATTTTTCAACACCCTCCCTCACATTCAGACAAGTATTTTTTTCTAGTCCTTGTCACGAAGTAAGTAGTGTGGTCTCCTATTCGTCTTATAGCAGACTCGGATATCATGAAGAAATTTATGGACCTAACTCATCTCATAATTAAAATCGATTCTACAAGAAATGATTGCTCATTCCTTATAAACATATCTAATATATTGTCCCGTAAAATTATTCGTCAATAAATTTAATTATGTGTCAGATTGTTTTGGAAAGCCCATAATAAACTAGCAACTTCTTAATTTGTTTAACATGCAGGTTACTCAGAAAGCTCGTTCACATGCTAGAGTTGACCCCAATATCTTACTCCCGTTTCAAGTCACCTTCCAACGTCTCATTATTAAAATTCAGTGGTTTTATTAACCAAAAAAAGGTACAACAACACTCCTACCCTCATACATAAACATACATACACATATATAGAATGCTTCTGAGATAATTAAGAATAGGCTGATGCCCTACTTTCTGATCTGTACTTAAAAAAAAAAAAAAAAAAAAAAAGATGAAGCCCAAAATATGAGAACCACTTTATTAAGAAACCATGTCATGTCCAAATATGCTCTCTCTTTGGAAAGAGTCATGAATTACATTGCTAGATGAGGCAAAATTAAGGTAATGATGAGGGAGGTTATCGTGGAGAAAGTGCGATTTTTCATCTGGATCTATCTGTGGGGTTGGCATCACCGGCTCATGCTGCATCTGGATGCTCAGTATCTCTGCTTGAGCCACTGCTAGCTGCATTTGAAGCTGAGAGACCTGGTTTTGCAGGTAAGATATGGCTCCAACGCACCCATAAACAGGGTCTCTCACTCTTGCGTTCGCCTCGTAAACTAAACTGCTCACTGCGTCCGCTCTCTGGTGAATCGGAAGCTCCTGCGCAACATCACAGTAAGTATAAACAATGACTAATCACCCAAAAGAGATTACCCATCAAGCCTTGGCTCTGAGAAAGAAGGAGGGAAAGGAAAACAAAGTTCTAAGAAATAGAGAGAGAGAGAGAGAGAGAGAGAGAGAGACCTGCAACATTTTTCCAACGTTGCTAGCACCAAAGACCTTGTGAACAATGGCAAACTTGTGGGGGTCATCGGAGGGGAAGTAGGGGGAAAAAGTGCAGTCTTTGGCGCACCGGCGCCTTAGCAACTTGCAGGAAGCGCATGGCGAATTTCCACCCATTTTGTTGTTTCTGAATGACTTTCGAGAGCAAGGAAGGAGAGTGACTAGCTAGAACACAACTTGGTGCAGAATGAAATTGGAGTCGTCATGTGTATATTTATAGTACTAGCTGAGAACGTGAACGTGTGAGCCTAAACGTGCCATAGCCCATATATATATATATATATAGTTAGATCAAACACAGTACTTAGTTTTTTAAGAAAAATATTAATGACTAAGCACTAAAGAAATAAAACTATATTGTTATCCACATGCATGTGAGAAGAGAGTTTACTCCAGTACTATCATTCTGTTTTGGGGCGGATCGATCATATATTCTTCAAGGGCTCGAGCACGCGCATTATAAATCAACCATTAATGGGAACATATACAGCTTTCAGCAAGTAAATGGGTAATTTCAAAGGATTGATCTAAGGGCAGCTAAGCAATTCTATATTAGTGTATTAAATTTATTTTTAATCACCTATTATATGCACGTGCACCTTAGTTAGTGTGTTACTCACTTTTACTATATATTGTTTTCTTTACTAATTGATGAAATACACGGAAGTATTCCAGATTCTTCTATTTTGTGTCCTAGTTTTCTCTATCTCTCATCATAGTATCAGATGTAAGCAAACCCTAGCGCCGTTTCATCTCACCTCGAAGATGGCCTCTGACTCTTTACCTCTTAGCCCCTTCTTCCGTTGCTCCTTCTCATCACCATGAGAATTACTCTAGTCCTTTCTATCTTCAACACGGTGACCATCCTGGTGCCATTCTCGTCTTTCAGCCGCTCAACGGCGATAAGTACCTTACTTGGAACCGGTCTATGTTCATGGCCCTTATTTCCAAAAATAAGCATTGTTGTGTGAATGGTGCTCTATCACCGCTTCCTACCTCTAATCCAATGCATAGTGCATGGATCTGGTGTAATACAGTGATTTTATCGTGGCTTCTCAATGCTATGTCAAAGGAGATAGCGTCATTTGTCATCTATATCGATTCTGCCGAGGAAATGTGGAACGATCTAAAGAAAAGGTTTGCTCAAAGTAATCGCCCTTGTATTTTTCAGATTCGAAAGAACATTGCTTCTTTAACTCAATAAGCTTCATCTATAAGTTCTTATTTTACCCGTTTAAAAAGTTGATGGGAATATATTGTTCATTTTTGCCCTCTACCTCCATGTTCTTGAGGAGCTATAAAGAAAATCGTTGATTTTCAATAAGAAGATTATAATTTGCACTTTTTGATGGGCCTCAATGAGTCTTATGCTCATTTGCGCAGTCAGATTTTACTTTCTGATCCATTTTTCCCAATTAATAAGGTTTTTTCTCTTATTTTACAAGAAGAGAAACAGAGAGAAATCATATGTGATTCTCTGACTTCTACTGAATCTATTGTTATGTTTTCGAATTGAGATTCTACTCGAGATTTTAATCGTGGATCAACTGGATCTAATGGATCCAAACATGGCAAGGTTTTTGTTCCTTGGAATGATCAACCATATTGTACTCATTGTGGTTTATCAGGGCACACCATTGATAAATGTTACAAGATTTATGAGTATCCTCCTGAATACAAACTAAAATCTTGAAACCCTAATGTCAATTAAGTATCTGCTAGCCAATCTAATATTCCTGATTTAGTTTTAATCCAATCATTTCCTTTTTCTCAAGAGCAATGTAAATAGTTCATTACATTTCTTCAAACTCAGTTTAATGTTCCCTTTGTAAATCAAGAAGGAATAGTTTCTGCACCCTCTAATTCTTCTATACCCTCCACACCTGATCTTTGTTTTTCAAGTACTTCCATTGTTCTTGCTAATAATACTCATAATTCCAATCCATCTTAATCTTGGATTTTTGACTCGGGTGCAACCGATCATATGATTGGTCACTTATCCATTTTTTCTTCCATAAATTTCATTGTCAATATTTATGTCAAATTACCTAATGAGTCATATACTCAAGTCACACATAAGAGCACAGTTAGACTTTTTGATTCATTTGTTCTAACTGATGTTTTTTATGTTCCAACATTTACTTTCAATCTTATTTTAGTAAGTAAATTAGTTCACATTTATCATGTTTTTTTTTATTCTTACATGATTTATGTTATATTCAGGACCTCTCCAATTGGAGGACGATTGGAGTAGCTAAGCAATCACAATAACTATATCATTTAATGCAAGTACCAGGCATTACTTATATTTCTTGTAATTCTATTGATAATGATACTTCACCTTACTGTAATTCTATTAGAAATAATTCTTACATATGGCATTGTCGACTTTGACATATTTTTAATTCTCGATTACATGACATTGCTTCTGATCTTTCCAACCTTACATCTCAGCATATTAATCATTGTGTTATATGTTCTCTTGCCAAACAAAAATAACTGTCTTTTCCTTTGAGTACATGCCATACAACATCTGTGTTTGAAATCACTCATTGTGATGTATGGGGAACTTTTTCTATACCCTCTTATAATAGCTTCAAATATTTTTTTAATCATTGTAGATATTTTAGTAGGTGTACTTGGATATACTTACTTAAATCAAAATCTGAAACTCGATCTTATATACAAGCATTCTTTTCTTTTGTTGAGACTCGGTTTAATTCAAAAATCAAAACTGTTCGTACTGATAATGCTTTGGAGTTTGATATGAAATCCATGTTTTGCTGATAAAGGGGTTATACATAAACTTAATTGTGTATATACTACTCAACAGAATGTTATTGTTGAAAGAAAGCATCAGCATATATTAAATGGTGCTCGAGCCATCAGATTTCAATCTCATATGCCTTTAAATTTTTGGAGTGATTGTGTTTTAACTGTTTTTATCTCATAAACAGAATTCCAACTCCTATTCTTTCTAATAAATCACCATATGAGGAGTTAGTTTTTGTTAAACCCCAATATAATCATCTTAAAATTTTTTGTTATGCATCCATTCTTGGTGGTTCTTTAACCAAATTTTCTCCTCGAGCTCAAGCTTGTATATTTCTTGGATATCCAGCTGGCATAAAAGGGTATAAACTGTATAACATCCATACTTACAAGTTTTTAATTTCAAGAGATGTTGTCTTTTATGAAACTATTTTTCCTTTCAAATCAGATTATGTAACTCCATCTGATTATGTTTCCATTCATGATTCTGTTTTACCAGCCCCTTTATCAAACACTGTTCTAAATCCCTCTCAATCTCATTCTCAATCAGATACTCTCACCTTATCCAATATTCCATCGACATTATCCAATACAGAAAATGATTCTGTTTCAATTCTTACTCAAAAATCCACAAGAAATAGATGACCACCTAATTACTTGCAACATTACCATTGTTCCTCGATCAGTACTAATGAAGCTACTCCTCCTCTGGTTGATGGTTATTCAGCAGCAGGTATTGTCTATCCTATTTTTTCATTCTTATCATATTCCAAATTTTCCAATTCCTAAAAACATTTTTGTTCTTTAGTTGACTCTCTAGATAAACCTAAATTTTTTCATCAAGCCATAAAACATCCTCATTGGAGGGTTGCAATGGCAGCTAAAATAAATGTTCTTAAGCTAATAATACTTGGGTTTTCACTGACTTATCTACTGGCAAGCAATCAATTGGTTGTAAATGGGTATATAAGTGCAAGTTGAAATTTGATGGCACTTTAGAGAGATATAAGGCTCGTTTAGTGGCCAAGGGTTATACTCAATGTGAGGGCATTGATTATTTTGATATTTTTTCCCCTGTTGCAAAGCTTACTACTGTTCGTTGTTTTCTTGTATTGGCTGTCATTCACAATTGGGAATTACATTAACTGGATGTAAACAATACATTTCTTCATGGGAATTGGATGAAAAAGTTTATATGAAATTACCACCTAGTTTTTAGAAACCTGGAGACACTCAATTATGCAAGTTACTTAAGCCTCTATATGGCTTAAAACAAGCTTCTCGTCAGTGATTCTCTAAGTTCTCCTACACTTTGATTACTTATGGTTTTAATCAGTCTAAAATTGATTATTCTTTGTTAATAAAGTATTCTGGTAGTTCTTTTATAGTATTGTTGGTGTATGTTGATAATATTGTCATTGCCTCTAATAATTTCACATATGTTGCTAACCTTAAGGATTTTCTGCATTTACATTTCAAGCTGAAAGACTTTGGCAATTTGAGATATTTTTTTGGTCTTGAGGTGGCAAGATCTACTAAAGGTATTTCTCTTTCTTAAAGAAAATATGCACTAGAGATTGTTATTGATTCTGGTCTTCTTGCTGGTAAGCCAGCTTCTCTTATGGATCAGAATTTACGGTTGTCCAAATTGAATCTTCTGGCCCTTTACTTGATGATCCAGCATCTTATAGAAGGTTGATTGGTAGACTTCTTTATTTGACACACACTAGACCTGACATTTCTTATTCTGTGAATACTTTGAGTCAATTTTCAGACCACCCACGCCAATCCCATCATGATCCTGCTGTCAGAGTTGTAAGACATGTTAAGGCTACTACTGGTCAATGGCTATTTTTTCTCAGTTCATCTTCTATGCAGCTGAAAGGTTTTGTGAATCAGACTGGGCCACATGTCCTTATTCTAGAAGATACGTTATTGGTTTCTACATCTTCCTTGGTGATTCACTGATTTTATGGAAGTCTAAGAAACAAGTGATTGTCTAGATCCTCTGCTGAAGTTGAGTATCACTCAATGGCTTCTGCTTGTTGTGAAATAAAATGACTCACTGCTTTACTTGTTGATTTCATAATTACTTTTTCCTTTCCATCTGTTTTGTATTGTGATAGTCAAGTAACATTAAATATTGATGTTAATCCTATTTTTCATTAAATAGCAAAACATATTGAGATAGATTGTCATTTAGTTAGGGACTTGATTCAAAATGACACTATAATTATTTTATATGTTTCTTCTGAACATCAATTAGGTGATTTTCTTAGTAAGCCTTTAGGAATAGATAGATTTCATAATCTTCTATCTAAATTGGGTGTTCTTAATTTATACACTCCAACTTGAGGAGGCCTATTAGTGTATTAAATATATTTTTAATCACATGTATACATGTGCACCTTAGTTAACTAGTGTGTTGCTCACTTTTACTGTATATTATTTTCTTTACTGATTGATGAAATATTCGAAAGTATTCCAGATTTTCTCTCTCATCATTCGACACGCATAATGGCACGTTTTCTATTAGTAAATGGGTAATTTCAAAGTCTTGTTATTATTGTCGCTATGATTTGTATGGATGAGGGTCTTGTCGCACCTAAATAATTAACTAGCAAGTCATTGTACTCCCTTTTTCTAACAAAAAAAACTGTATTTTCCACCCTTTATTTTTATCGTACTTTGTAGTCTGCTCCAAATTTGGGCGCGTCCGTAATAGAGCCCACCGCAAAAATTTGTTAATACTAATAGAAAACGTTGAAAGTGCATAACACATAATATCATCATGTACACGCATAATTATGTACGTTGGTATGCATATATCAATAAGAAAAATGTCAAATATATTTAAGAAATATTTATAAAAAAAATTTATTTCTTCATATGTCAATTAATGATACGTTAAAAATTATAAAATTTAAAATTTAAATTTAAATTTTAAAAAAATCAATAAAATGAATCTTATAAATAAACGTAAATACATATAACACTATCCTATTAATATATATAATTAGTTGCAAATTATCTAAGCCTGCTATCTGTTAATCATTTACTGATCAGAGTACTGCTAAAATTAAGTCTTGTGACTAGTCATGTAGTACTATTAATTTCGAGTTCCTCTTTTATAATCTTGAAAGTCCGGCCAGCTCAACATACAGAGTTATCGGGGACAATTAATTAGTAATTGGAGATCATCTAGTACTGTAAAACATCATGGAGGAGATCAGAAAATAATCATAATACAACAACATGAATTCTAATAAATAAAATAGTCGTTGTGGGCCTTGCGATCGCGAAAGAACTTGTAAGATTTTGTATGGCTTCCAGATAGATCACTACCAGTACTAGTACTAGTACTGCTCATGCCTGCTGTGTGACAGATCTAGCATTAATTTGCGTACATGCATGTGTCGTACGTGTATATATCATGTTGGTTCTATGGTTAAGGTTAGGGCTGTTAGCTCCTGCATGTTGTAAACTATATGCCCAAAGCCCTAACCAAGAGCAGGAGAATGGGTTCGACCGTCAAGAATGGTTTTTTAGAGTGAGTTTTGCTATCCAATCTCCATCACACTCCACATTCTATATTTTTTTAATTTTTTTAATTTAATTTATTTTTTTAAAATTATTTCAAATTTTCTTTTCATTATTCATATAATAAAAGAAAAAAAATTAAAATTAAAAAAATATAAAATATGGAATGTGAGGAAGTTGTAAATATTTTTTGTTAAGGTCTCGTTTGTTTTCAAAAAACATCTTATATCATTTTATCTCATCTCATTTAATCATTACAACTTTTTCAACTTCTAATATAAAATAAAATAAATAATTCAATTTTTTTAAATCTCTAAATAAAAATAATATTAAAAATATATATTTTAACAATACTTTATTTAATTTTTTAACTTTAATCTCATCTCATCTCATTTCTGAAAATAAATGAGCCCACTACTAACAATCAAACATCCACCTGAAAAAAACACACACGAAATCTCACTCGCACTCTTGTTTGACCAAAATCAGTGATTAGATCAACCAAGGGTCATCAAATATCCATCATATTAATTATAAATCACTATCTAATTAATATTTTTTTTAATAATATTATACATTATATTCTTATTTTATTTTGAACATACTAAATAATAAGTAATATATTTATTATTATATAAAAAAATATATAATAAATAATTATTTAATAATAATAAATGTATTACATCTTATTTAATAAAATAGTAATACGGTGTATAAAATTTTTTTTATTTCGTTCAGCAGGTATTACGTGCCTGAGGTTTGCTGCAGTGTACTCGGTATATATAATTATATATAGGTTGATGTCTGACTGAGTCAATCAGAGAAATAGAAGAGAAAAGTGAGAGAGCGTGTGACAATTTTTAATTGACTCAGCCAGTAAGTAGTAACAACTGCCATCCATTCCAAATTTCCAATGATACCAACATGTACATCAACAATAATATCTATTAGTTCCTTCATGTATCATAATATATTGAGGACCTGTGGTACTTAATCTTATTTAATTCTATTAACCGAGAGCCCAAAGTACGTTATCCTAATTAAATAATTAATTTCCCTTTGTCTCTTATATATATACATACATATGTATGTATATAGATCATTCATATCACAGAAAGTAGTACTCTAAGCTAATAAAGCCTATATCAGCAACAGCACTTGGAGATTTTTTTTATCATATTATATATATATATATATATATATATATATTCTTCATTGTTAGTGACACATGACAAAATTTAGATTAATTATGGCGGCTACATATAATCAAAACAAAGAAGATAATATATTCGCTCAAAACATAGAGAAAATAGTTTTGAAAATTATTGATAAATAGTAAAATTTAAAATTATTTTATGAAGCCCACAAGTCAGACTTAAATAGTTGCAAAATTTAAAATTATGAAGATTTTTTCAAAAATGTAAAAATCTAAATTATTGTATAATAAATAAATACATAAATAAATAAGAATCCTACCAAAAGTTTAGCCAAAATCGAAATCATAATCTCTTCCAAAACTTGAAACCAAATATCTACTAACAAGACACAAATGATCATAAATATATGATTTAATGGAAAATAAATAATATTGTCATAGTCCAAGGAAGATATTAAGTTTTTCCTTCTACGTTTAGATTCATCTTCTTAAGGTAGTAGTACTTCAATGCAATCAACGTAGAATCAGGACCTAGATACCCTATATCAATTTAGGTTTGCACCATTCTCATCGGGTTGGAGATAATTCGTCCTCGAATTCTAAACTTTCTTGCTTTTATCTTTTGAATGTCCAATTAGACCAATCTTTCTTTCCTTTTATTGTATCATCCCGATGATCATAAAAATACTAAAATTGATTTGATCAGCTCGAAAGAAAATAATATTGAGCATCTTATACTCCAAAATTATATTTCTTCCCACATCTAAGATCCAAACAAAATATTTTGCATATGAGAGAATTTTAAAAAAATCCTCAATTCCAAGAAAATCAACATATATAGTTAATTGTAGGGGTGAAAATAAAAATCGGTAAACCAAATCGGGCCAAACCAAACCGATGAGTTTAGTCTGGTACCAGTTTTATTTTTCTCAAAATAGATAAAAATCAGTCCGGTTTCAATTTTCCTTTTTATAACATCGGACCGGACCAATTTATATATATATATATATTAATGTTTTATATTATATAAAATATTTTTTATATGATTTTTTATATTATATATAATTTTTATATATAATTATATATAAAATAATTTTGCATTATATGATAAATTACTAATTAATATAAAATTAAATTTTAAAATCATATATAAATAACTATATATTATCACTATAGTCTATAATATATATTATAATATACTACAATATATTATCACTATATTATTATATACTATAATATATATACTATATAATATACCGGAAAAATCGAATCGGAACTAATAAAACCGGAAGTATTGGTTTAAGAGTGTAACCGGTACGATATCGGTTATTCAAATATCAAAACTAGTATATACCGGTTCGGTTCTAAAATATGTTCAAAATCGAACAAAACCGGACTGGTTACACCTCTAGTTAATTGTCCCAAAAGTTGTTTCATGATCTTCAAACTTCAAAACTTCACCACCATATTTTTTTTCAAATTTTTTATGTTTTCAATAAAAATAGTTACCTCATCCACTAGGTTATCTTTATCAAAATAGGTATCATATATAGGTATAGAGTTCTGCCCTATGGAAGAAGGTCCATCATCAAACTCTTCTTCATCATAGTAGTAAATCCACTCAATCTCATGTAATAAATCAATGAAACATTTAACTTAAAGAGTATCAGGAAATTCTGGTAAATAAACTCTGAAACCGAGGTCCCTATGATGCTCCTCCTTACCATAGTACTTTCAAAATAGAGTACAATTATGATACGGATTCTCAAAACTAGAATCGTGATCGTGATCTTCCATCTTATAATCACTAATATCCTACACCGTTAGATGTTGGGTTGACTTTACACTTGTCTCTGCAAATTCTCAACTATCACATCATGAATGCTACAATCCCTGTGTGAGACTTCATCGTTCGAAACCTTCCTACTATGACCACGACCACCAACCATGGAAATTGATAAGATATAACCACAGGAAAAATGTTTAACCTTTGATGCCAATTGATGTCGGACAGAATAATTTAGATTAATTCTGAAGGCTAGTTCTAACAAATAATCGAGACGAGGAAGACAAGAGATTTACTCAAAACACAGAGAAAAAAAATTTGAAATTATTTTATGAAATCCAAGAACCGGATTTAAATAACTGTAAAATTCGAAATTATGAATATTTTTTTAAATTTGTAAAATTTTAAATTATTGCATGAGAAATAAATACATAAATAAATAAAAATCTTACAAAAAATTTTAATCAAAATTGAAATCAGAATCTGATCCTAAATACCCATATCAATTTGGACTTGCACCGATTAGTATTGAATAATGGAGCAGAGTGATCCCGTGAGTTTGTTATCACATCGAATATTACCAAGATTCTGATATTATCACTACCAGATTATATTACTGGAAGCCACTGCTTAAAAGCTAATTGCTTCTTAATTTGGACTATATATCGCAAAACCGATTTGCGGGCAGGTAAGCAATTAAGAAATAGTCCACGATCTAATTAATCAGTATATAATTACGATAATGTTTAGAGATAAAAGCAATTGAGGATATTTTTTTATTAATATTGATAGTGACGGCAAAATCGTTCTTACGATCCCATATATAGGATATAGCTTGTTCTCCGCAGACATTTTTTTGTCCAACTTGTAGCATTCAACTGATCATCTGTAGAGTGACCCGTGAATCATTAATTGCATTGGGAATCTTAGAACCGGCCGGTGGTTGATTCAATATCAGTATCAAATCTTAACATCATGATTTGCCCTTTGATTTGCCTACTGTGAAAATAATGCATGCATACACAACTGATCATAAATAATACCTATGCTAAAGATACATAACACGTATATACGGACATGCAATCCCAAAATTTTATTTCATTTTAATTGCTGTACTATTAATTGAAAAAGTAGTAGAGATCAAGACCAACATGAACTTATTTATATATACGGACATGCTACATGATTAACTTTATACACGTCCTGCATGTAGTGCATGACTTATATAAATCATTAGCATATAGTTGATTTCTCAAACTCCATCTCTCTCTCTGGTCTGATGCATATATAATGCCCCATATTTGCCCTTTTCAGTACAGCTAGCTCAAACACTATGATCTCCCTGGACCCTTATTATAGTCGCACAATCCTATGGTCGTGACTTATAATATAAGGCCAAGCTAAATCAATGGACTCGCTCTACTGCATGCGTTGTATGTACTATATATATATATATATATATATATATATATTGACGCATATATCGACATTAACAAATTGATAGATACCTTGCATACGAAATTACTAACTCAGCAGATCATGACCAGAACTATATTAAACGAAGATCCACAGAAGCAAAGAAACACCTCACCGAGGAATTAATGAGGTCCTGACATGTTAACTAGTCGTAGGGATTGTTAAAAATGATACCCACTGCGTGGTTTCGAGAGAGATTAGTATTGAAATTTGTAGGAGCCTTTGCATTAATTGCCCATCACATGCTTCAAGGCCGTTTCTTTCACTGTCTTCCAAAATAAAACAGCTAGCTCTCTTTTCAATTTATGTCAGGTCACTTTTCAATTTGGAAAACAATTTCGATTTATGTCCGTCTTTCTAGACTTTCTATACGTTATTTCATTTCAATTCATCTTATTTTATTATTATAATTTTTTAAAATTTTTATATAAAATATAATAAAAAATTTAAAATTTTAAAATTTTAAAATAATAATAATATTAAAAAATAATATTCTAATAATATTTTATTCAATTTATCTAAAATTATTTAATCTCAACTCACTATCCAAACGACATCTTAGTATAAGGGAATGTTCCCACTGTTGGCCAGACCTATAGACCCAGCCCACGAGGTACTGCTGGATCTAAAAATGGCTAGATAAGACGAAATCGTTATGAGAGAATATGATGAGCCAGGTCGGGCGAAGACGGCCCAAGAAGTCCATAAAAGCAGCAAGGTAGCATGCGCAATGCATGAGATTGAGTCAAAAGGCCTGATACTTCTACTGGCCAACAATCTGCATGCACTAGGTCAGGAACAACCCTAATCTTTGGGCACTGACGACTGGACAAATCTGGAAGGTGGGCGCGCCTAACCGAGGTCACACTGCATTTAATGAGGGATGAAAGCAGACACACCATGACAAGGATCCGGCGTTGTCAACGGTCACCACAATTAAGCATGAATGGCCTATCGCATGGCAGAGAGTTGACAGAAGACACGACCTAGGTACAAAGTGGCACCACCATGATCAGCTTATCAAGGGATCACTCCTACCAAGTATATATATTTCCCCTTGAGGGCAAAAAACGCTCTACATACTTTCATTTGAAGCCTCCTTAAATCACAAACCTAAAATCTAAACTGGCTTAAGCATTAGAAGTATCTCCCACCACACCGAGCTCTCATTTCCTATATTTGCAAGAACATGACATTGGAGTTGCACGTGCTGCAATAGATGACATCAACACTTATTTTATATATATACATGAGAACCCTTTTATGTAATTTTAATAAATAAGTTGTACGTTAACTGGCATGCAACAGGCTTTGGTTTAATTTGGGCGCGCTTCCTTTCTTCCGTATTATGGATCCCCTTGGTGGCATTAGGCCATCATTAACTTCCAATATTTTTTTTCACTTTTATACATTTATGAAGTTTTTGGTTTCATTAGCTCATGAATATAGCTATTTCGATTATCTTTATTTACCTTAATAACTATCTTGCCAAGCCTTGACCAACAAAAATCCTAGGTTGGGACTGAGTGGTCTGATTTGTATAGGTTGCCCAACAAGCAAAACATAGGACTGGGAGTGGATGCCCGAACGTACAATATTTGCCTTTGTCAACATATTCTGATTGGAACCCCCGATAAGGTCGACCTAGCTAGGAATTAGGTGAGACCATGCATATATATTGTAATTAAAATAGGAATAAGTGCCTTGTTGTTTGGTTTCTGTGAATCTATCAATCTTAATTAAAGAAAATAAATTATGGGGAAAAAACAGACATCTTCACCGCTCTAGAAGGAAAAACATGAGGTCTCCAATGCGGACATTAAATGAGCATCGTGGCGACGAAGATTCATTTTCGAGACGCAGGGTTTTTTTATGAGTAAATGCTACAAAAGTCCTTTCCCAGATCGAAAAGGAAAAAAAAAAAAACCAAGTCTAATTTTTAAGAGTAAATGTATAGTCTTAGAATCTATAAATATTATACAGTTATTTTAAAAATAAGAATTCTATTTATTATTTATTTATCAGATAAGAGAAAAAAAATAAGAATTTAAAAAATTACATGAAAATGAGGAGCAAAATTTTTCTACCCATGGGCCAGGGTCAAAGCACTAATGTAGTGAGTTGGACTAATCCTGATTCCTGACCCAATACAATGGGGTAAAAAGGACACTTCCCTGACATTATAATTAGATACCATATGAGAGAGGGTAATGCCCAGCAGTTTCAGGATTGCTTCTCCGAAGAATGTGACAAATTTTGGATTGTATGATATGACTAATTGATATGTTTATACTTTTAGGGACACCTGTAAAAGTGGATTGGAACAAAATGCCTTTTTCAAGTGTTTGGCCCCACCCACTTGATTATTTTTTATTTTTTTATTTACTGATATATTATTGAAGCATTGTTTTTCTTTTCATCTGATCTCTATTCCGATTGAAAAGGTTGTACCACTAACTCGTAAGACTACACGTGGAAAGTTTTTTCTTCTCAGACAATTGGTCGAATGTTAATTCCAATTTATATACATTATAAAATGAATAGACGTTTGAGTTGATACATAAAAACAAAGAAAAAAAAATTATTAAAAATAATCATATTTAAAAAAGAGAATGAGAAGATATATTTAAAATTATAAAAAAATTTAAATTATATAAATACATTTTATATTACAAAATTAATTAAATATTATATAAATTTAAAATTTACAAAATATCATTCAAGCACAAAAAAAAATTATAAAAATAATTCGAAATAGAATAAGACCTAAAATGATCAAAATTTAACTGAAATAGCCGAAACGAGCTAGGATTTGAAGCGAAATAAAACGAGAAAATATAGTGTATCAGATATTACACTAAATGGCCGAATCAGAACGAAATTTAAAAAATTATAGTTCAATCCTCTTTCTGGAATTATAGTTGGGTAATGACAAGCTTATTCCTTCTTACTATCTATTTACTATTTTTTTTATTTCTTTTCAAATTTTGTTATTTAATGATTAAGAAATGAACTATTAGTAAAGTTATATATATATTTTTAATTTTTTTTTAATGATTAAGGATATTAAAAAAATACTTAAAAGAAAATAATAAAAAAAAGAAATGATAGTTGCAGTTGTGAATACACAAGTACTGCACAACTACTTTTAAAAAAATAAATAAATACGATATTTATATAAAAATAATAATTTGTTAATAGAAAACTTTACTCTTTTTTATAACAATTGCACAGTATTTCTATACTTCATAATTGTATATAATATTATTTTAAAAATAAATAAAAATTTAAATACACTATAAAATAATAAAAAAAGTGATTAGATGACAGTAAACCTATTATTATTCATTATAGTTACTCTCCTATTAAACTTGTATTAAATTTTGAAATATTTTATTCACAAATTATTTTTTATTAATACATCAAATACATCACTTCTACAAACTTCCAGACAATTTTTTCTATGGCTGACAATATCTATAATTCAGGCCCACATCAGTTGGTGGCGGTGTCAATTAGTGTGGTGGGCCGGACAGGTGGGCCACACAAACTTGCCTGGCATCAGCACCCGTCCATTTTACATCATATAATTAATTAAAATAGGAATAATTCTACATACGTAAATATTACATAATTATTTTTAAAAAAATAATTTATTTTCTATAATTTTTTTATTTTATTGATTTTTTTATAATAATTATATAATTTACGATTGTAAATATATTTTATCTTAAAAATAATCATTCCATATAGAAAAAATTCGATATATAAATCTTACATTACATAATTTTATCTAATATTTAATTTATTATTTATTATTATTTTATTTAAATACATACATATTTAAATATTAAGATAAAATAATAAAAATAATAAATTACATATTAATAAATAAAAATGTGCAGAATAAAGTCTCTTTATAACATTTCTCTTCTATCAAATAGGATGTTATAGCGCTTTAAAAAAAAATATTATAGTGTCGTTTAATTTAAATGATAAATTTAAAAAATTAAATCTTATAAATTAAATCATATTAATATATGATATAAAAATATTCAAATAGTACTACTCTCATATTAAATAACTTAAAATATATAGAATCTTAATACTATTAATAGTTTTTATATATATTTATAAAAAGAACAAAATATAGATTAAATAATTAGATAGAACAAGAACCTATTTGAAATGAGAGATATCTAAATATTATTTATAAATTTTAATTCATAAATTTTACTATTATTTATAAATAATTTTATTTATAAATTTTATTATTCACAGATAATTTTAACTCATTTAATTTCACTTCACAATCAACCGTCCTAATTTTCAACCACCCTACCCGGACGCAAAAGTCCAGATAAATTTTCTTCGGATTCCTAGAGGTCCATAAAACCAGGTTAGACCACGAGCAGGCCACGCGCCCGCTTCCGCATTTCAGTCTCATCCGCCAGGCGTCATTCGTATAACAGCCTCCATTCTTCCCTCGTGACTCACCACCACCACACACACTCTCTCATTTCCGTCTTTCCTTCCAAATTCGTCACTCGCTCGCACGGTACCTGAATTCTCTCTGTTTCTGCTCCTCTACACCATGATGCTCAGGGCTGCCCCTGACTTCTCTGTCTTGAACTCTCCTCATGGAGAAGCTCTGGGTCCTCTGCCTTCCTCTGTTTCATCTCAGTCTTCGAATTCTTTTTCTCCTCTCAAATATTCCGCTTCTCTGGCCTCGAGCCTCCGCTTTTCTACTGCCAAGAAACACAACGGCTTTTCCGTTTGCGCGGCTTCAAAGGGTGCGAACAATAGGCCGCTCACCGGTGTCGTATTCGAGCCCTTCGAAGAGGTCAAGAAGGAGCTCGATCTCGTCCCCACCGTCCCACAGGTCTCTCTCGCTCGACAGAAGTACTTGGACGAGTGCGAGTCCGCGGTTAACGAGCAGATCAAGTAATTTCCGTCGCTTAATCTTGTTATATGTTTGTGGATTCACTGGTTGCTTTTGTTTAACCCGGTAGTGGTTCTTTCTAATTCTGATTTGCAATCTTTTTATTTGTTGTGATGGAAGTGTGGAATACAATGTCTCGTATGTTTATCATGCCATGTACGCCTACTTCGATAGGGACAACGTTGCGCTGAAGGGTCTTGCCAGGTAATTTTAATTTTCTTTCTTTTAATTGTTGTTTTTACACACTCTAGCTCATTTGCAGTTTTCTGTTTCAAAGTTTTTTCAAATCTGAGTCATGCGATATTTTGTGAATAGGTTTTTCAAGGAATCGAGTGAAGAAGAAAGGGAACATGCGGAGAAATTGATGGAATATCAGGTGCTAACATTAACTTTAGAAAGGGAAATATACATCAGTCCCACACCAGCACACACTTCACATCATTTTTTTTTTTTTACACTCAATAGGTTAAGTGTGTGCTGATGCATAGCGGGAAATGCTATGCATCAGCCCCACACCAGCACACACTTCACATCACTTTTTTTTTTGGGATAAGTTCACTGTTTCGCTACATCCGGCGCACACCTGACGTGGCAGCAAACGCACCGTTTCATTGAGTGAGTTGAGAGTGAGACGGATCCGAGTGACAACTGATGGACGATGAGAGAGAGAGTCGAGGAGAGAGAGAGCCAAGATGAGAGAGAGAAAGGGTAGAAGGTCTGGTGCGTTTTGGAAAAAAAAAAGAAAAATATTTGCATCAGTCCCACACCAGCACACACTCAACCTATTGAGTGTAAAAAAAAAAAAAAAGTGATGTGAAGTGTGTGCTGGTGTGGGGCTGATGCATAGCATTTTTCAAAAAAAAAAAGAGGAGTAGACACTTAACGTGTGCTACGGATCAGCCGTGAATAGTGGAGTGGCTGATCCGTAGCACTGCTCTTAACTTTATATTGCTATTGATACCTTTTAGGTTGTGTTTGGATGTTGGAGTGAGTTGAGTTGAGTTGAGTTGAGATGATAAAATATTATTAGAATATTATTTTTTAATATTATTATTATTTTGGGATTTGAAAAAATTGAATTGTTTATTATATTTTGTATTGAGATTTGAAAAAGTTGTAATGATGAGTTGAGATGAGTTGAGATGAGTTAAGATGAGTTGAAAAAGTTGTAATGATGAGTTGAGATGAGTTGAGATTTGATTTCTTTTGCGTTTTTATTTTTGTTAATCTGACTCGTGGGTTTTGTTTATTTTGGGAAATGCTCAGAACAAACGTGGTGGAAGAGTGAAGCTGCAACATATAGTGATGCCTCTCTCTGAGTACGATCATGCGGAGAAGGGAGATGCGTTATATGGTGAGTTTCATGGGCCCCTATTTTATGGTGATGCCAACTATCATCAGGTCTAAAGATTTCTTCATTCATCCATTTTCTGCAGGAGAGGTTATTTAATGTTAGATATTTTTGTCCTTTATAATTAATCATTCATCCATTTTCTGCAGGAGAGGTTATTTAATGTTAGATATTTTTGTCCTTTATAATTAATATTATAAACACAATGATAGAAAAACCCTAAAGGGATATATAATCCATTTCGAAGTGAAATACTAAAATTGAGAGGATCCGATTTGTTCCCCCCCTCCTTTTAATTACACAATCTAATGCCTGAAGTTATTGCACAGAATAGAAAGTAAGAAAAAATTAAAGACTACTAAAGCGAGAAATGTCAAGGTGGTAAACTCTGAGTTATTTCATTAAACATAATGATTAAGATTTGAAGAGATCAATTGGACTTAGATTTTTCTCATCCTTGTGCATTTTACCCTTGGTGTTGAACAACTAATACTACAATCCATTGAAGAAACTATGTACACTATTTTTGCAAGTCAAGATTATTACAAGTGCAAAGGGACAACTTTTACCCTAATCTTCCATATGTCTGTAATATGCGTACCTCTTTTAAAGTTTAGATCAGTTGCCATGGAATATTATCTTCGGCTTCATTTGTAGTAATGTGCATACAATTGTAAATTACATTGGCTTAAAGAAAATAGACAAATAATATCTCATTAGATGCTAAAAACTACATTGGCTAAAAGAAAATAGACAAATAATATCATTATAAATTACATTGGCTTAAATGAAATAGACAGATAATATCATTAGATGCCAAGTTTGCATGCACATTACTACAAAGGAAGCCAAGGATAATATCCAACGGCATCTAAACTTTAAAATAGGTACACATATTACCGACATATGGAAGATTAGGGTAAAATTTGTCCCTCTGCACTTGTTATAATTTTGACTTACAAAAATATTGTTGATAGTTTCTTGAATGAAATTGTAGTACTAATTGTAGATAGGACTTACATGCATCTAAGGTTTTAAATTCTTATGGTAATGAGTTGTTTTCAAGCACTAATTTTGTCTATTTTCTTGATTCAGCCATGGAGCTTGCATTGTCTCTAGAGAAGCTTACAAATGAAAAACTCCTGAACTTACACAGAGTAATACATTTCTTCCTACTCGTTTGCTTAGTTTGAGTTTTTACGAGCTTTGTTTTATTTTGTATGCATTCGTTTAATTTATGCTTTTTTAACTTTGATGCATAGGTGGCTTCACTGAAAAACGATGTTCAGTTGATAGATTTTGTTGAAAGCGAGTTTTTAAGTGAGCAGGTAAACAAAATTTTTCTCTGTATGAAATTTGTTCTTCACAGTCTAAGGGAACGGTTGTTGCATTCATGATGGTTGTTTCCTTTCCAGGTTGAAGCCATCAAGAAAATTTCTGAATATGTTGCTCAGTTAAGAAGAGTGGGCAAAGGACATGGTATGGATTCCTGAGTGCACTTCTCATTGTTATTTATTTCACACCAAGTCTTCCTTTCACCATCGTATAACTTAAATTGCATTTTTCTTCTCTTATCAACTTGCTGGTTTCTGAAATGGCTGATCTGTGGATTTTCAGGTGTCTGGCACTTCGATCAGATGTTGCTCCATGAGGAGGGAGCGGTTGATGCAATAGTTTGAGGTTTAATCTTTTTGTTTCTTTCATGTCTACTGTTTTGGAGAAATTTTATGCGAAGTCTTTCATAAACAACTCTTGGAGACGCCGAGTTTGGTTAGAATTTTGTGAAAAGAGAATAAAATTGAATCATGGAGATGGACTTATTTCAGTAATCTCAAATGAAAATTTACAATTGCATGGATGCCAGCATACCTTCATGGTATGGATCGTAATGCAAAAAGATATGCTTCTACTTGCTTGAATTATTTTTAATGAAAGTTGGATATACATGTCTTTCAGAGTATTAGGATGACAATGGAGTGACCCTTTAATATTGCTCTTATTATATCGTTTACCATGCACTTAATATTTTTACCCTTCGGAAGAAGGGAAGGGAAGTGTACAAGTAAAAGGGCTGGAAACGTTCCAAGAGTGGTATCGAATCTATAGATTTCTGGGCTGTTGGCTTCAATCCCTGGGACCAGTTGGTTGGGGTTGCCCACCGAATCCCATTCCCAGGTACTTGAGTGTTGGTATTAGCAATTTCCGATGTGGGGATTGCCCTACGGGCATCTTGATTTGTTAAGGGTACAGTTGCTGTCCCCACCATATCCTTCTGTGAGGTTAGAAATTTGAATTGTAAGTTCATCCAAGGTATCACTCTCTTAGTCCCTTTGTGAGGCCACAAATAAGACCAGGATTACCATTCGATGGCTTGGCCTTTTTTCTTGGTCTTGGTTTGTCTGTACTCTGCACTAGTTCTCGACCGTTTGGAAGAGGGAAAGCGTGCGTTTCCAAAGTTCAAGGTTGGAAAGGTTTTACGAGTCGTATTCATAGGTCGCTGAGTTCCTGCTTCCCTTTCACGGGGTCCTTGATAAAATGAGGACAGATGTTAGCAGCGTCCTTATAAAGCAAATCTTGGTTGGTTGGACTCAATTGGTTACAGGGTCTTACTCGCTCCATCTCCAAGTTGGTCACTGGGTGATGGCTTCTACTTTTTCTATTTTAGTGAAGGATATTGGCCTTTTTAAATTTCAGGCTACAGTCAATTTCACTCTTTTCTTTTCGAGCAACTCCTCTGTACGTTGCTGTACAGATCTTGGAAGGCTCAAAATAAGAGCTCTTTTATTTGCAATTAATGTATATAACACATTGTCTACATCATTTGATAATATTTGATTTTTTAAGATTTGATTTATAAGATTTAAATTTTATAATTTTTCTTTTAAATCAAATCATGTTATATGAATGCGGTACACGGAATAATGCAGGTAAACCATCAAATATATGGCCCAAAAAGATAAGTACTATGGGCTCGTTTGATTCTTTGATTGCATTCAATTTAGTTCAGTTTGGTTTAGATTTAGACATTTTCTAATATCTAAATACTTGACGCTCAAGTCACTAAATTCATTTCAACTTAGGGTAGGTTTGGAAGATGGGATGAGACACAAAATTTTCATCTCATCTCATCATTACACATTTTTCAAATTCTCATATAAAATATAATAAACAATTTAATTTTTTAAAATTCTAATGTAATTTTTTCAAATCTCAAAATAATAATAATAATAATATTAAAACATAATATTTCAAACACTAAAATAAAATACAAAATTCGCATCTTATTTTTCAAACCTGCCCTTAAAATTTCTTTACACGTGGAATCTATAATTTTTTTTAACTCAATACCTCTTTATACATTAAATTCATAAATATATCTAAATTCATCTTAACATCCAAACACATCTAAATTAATCTTAGGTGGGCTCTATATAATTTATTTCACCATTTCAATTCACTACTATTCATAGAGAATTTAACTCAGTTCAACTCAGCTTAACATTCAAACGCAGTGTTTGGTTCCTTGACCGAACTCAACTCAAATAAATTTGGTTCCTTAACCGAACTCAGCTCGATTCAAATTTATACATCTTCTAACATCCAAATATACAACTATCAAATCACTAAATTCATCTCAACTCAAAATTTCTTTACACGTAAGACCCATAATCTTTTTCAATTCAACATTTCTTTACAGGTGAGACTCATAACTCTTTTTAACTTTTCATAAATATATCTAAATTTATTTTAACATCTAAATTCATCTTAGATAGATTTCACATAACTTATTATACCATTTCAACTCATTACTATTCATAAAAAATTCATTTCACTTCAATTCAACTTAATATCTGAATGCAACCAAGACAGCCGACTTAAAATAATAATAATAATAAATAACAATAATAATAATAATAATAAATAACAATAGTTTAGAACAGCAAAATTTTTTTGTGGACAAGTGACCAGCTTTTCAAAATTTGAGGCATAATAAAGAGAACAAAAGTCAGCAAAAATCCCGAATCAGACGACAATAGAGCCATCAAAACTTTTGAAAACCACTTTTTAACATGATTTTTACGCCGTGGATACTGCTTGGGCTCCAAGCCTCTTCCTGGCCTCTTCAATGATAGATAGCTTAATACCCTTACCCTTGGGAAGGGATACCCATTGCTTTGTCCCCTTGCCAATGATGAACACATTGCCCAATCGAGTTGCAAACTCATGCCCGGTGGCATCCTGAATATGGATAGTCTCAAAGGTCCCTTTATGCTTCTCCCTGTTCTTGACGACTCCAACTCGTCCTCTGTTCCTTCCACCTGTCACCATGACTACGTTCCCAACATCAAACTTGATGAATTCAGTGATCTTGTTGCTCTCCAGGTCTAGCTTGATTGTGTCATTGGCCTTGATAAGAGGATCTGGGTAGCGGATGGTGCGTCCATCATAGGTATTTAGGTACGGGATACCTTTTTGCCCAAACTGCACAGAGCGAACTTTGCAGAGCTTAAACTGCAAAAGTGAACAATTAAAATATCAGAATAAAGCCATTTGTTCTTTTAACTAATCTATTATAATTTTGAAATTTTGGATGACTCCGTAGTATAAAATGTTTAGCCTCCAATGTGTTTAGAAACTTATATAGGAATTAGATGAGACATAACTAAAGAAATAAAAGCGAAACTCCACAGGTTGAAATGCTAACAATTCCCTACAATTTGTTCTTGTGAATAACAGTGAAGCTATATTTTATACTAATTTCACCTAACGACCATAATATGGCATCTCTCCACATATGGCCATATGGAGCCTGGCACTTATATATCCTTGCAACAGAGAGAGGACTAAATATATACTTGAGAGGATTGCACAACATTACCTTTGCCTCTTCATCTCTGATTGAGTGGAGACGGAACCGACCCTTTGTGTCATAAAGAAGACGGAAGTTCTCATTTGTCTTGGGGATTGATACAACATCTGTCAAACCGAGGCATCATTATATAAAAAATACATACCCACCATAAGATCACTGTATATATATATATATATAGAGAGAGAGAGAGAGAGAGAGAGAGAGAACAATAAATACTCAGCAACTATAATGAAAGGAATCAGATCTTGATGTGGCCACAAACTGATCCCACCAAGTAATCCTAATATTGTCTACTCCAAGCCACAGAATATTGTAATTCAGGTAAAGGAGCATGTGTAATTTCCACACACTTTCCCTACAGCAGTTGAGACATTATCTATAGATAAAATTATCTGCCCTATCATATCATCATGCAAGCTTCTGCTCAGCATGCCCCTAAACATCTATTTACTGGTAACTCTCCTTAACGGTGTCTTAAAATACAAGGATCTTGACTTGATACCCACTTCTATACGAGAAGTTCTCATAAAAATACATCACATCATACTAACACAAACGCAAACAAGTATCAGAAAATTAAGCAACAGCTCAAGTAAGAAGAGTTTGATGTTCATACCCATGAAGCCTGCAGGATATGTTTTATCAGTCCTGACCTTCCCATCAACCGCAACATGGCGTTGCATCAAAATGGAAATGACCTCACGGTATGTGAGCGCATATTTCAACCTGTTTCGTAAGATGAGAATCAATGGAAGGCATTCCCTGGATTTGTGAGGTCCAGATGAAGGCTTGGGAGCCTTCACGGAGAAATAAAAAAGAAAAGAAACAAAAAAAAGGACAAAAGAAGTCAGAACATATCTAAACAGCTGTACCAAGCAAAGCATTATTATGGAGGGAAGGCAATAACTCGAAAGTTAACTTACAAATGCACCGCCAAGTTTATCAAGCATCCAATGCTTTGGAGCATTGAGCCTCTTCAAATGCTTCTTCAATCCTCTAGCCTGTTATAGCCATAAGCATAAAGTTAACCATAAGATCACTGTATATATATATGATATGCATTATGCAAAGTCATCTGAGTAATTGTGTCCATTCTCTCTCATGGTTTTCTATATTTCCCATGCAACTTTAAACATAATCAGTTGATAATGACTGAACCAAACGAAGTAAATATCAACAAATTGATTGTGGTATTTCAAAATCAATTACACAAACGTATGCAGGATTGACGTGTGAATAAAATTTTAATAATTGTCTGACTCCTAAACGGAAATAACACCCCAAATATCCAAAGAAATATATTCAACAATGATATACTCGCAGAGAGAATTCAATTAAAAAAAGCTCAAGAAGATCAGTTAGAGAATGCAGAAGGTTAAGAAAGGGGAAGGAACCATTTTGGTCGTGTGAGCTCGAAGATCACAGCAGATGTGGCCGAGCCTCCGCTGCTTGCCCTGGCGCAGAGAGAAGTTAGAGGGGAGTCCCTTAAACCCTACGATGATATTGGAAGTTGTGCATGGGCTACATGGAAAATAGACCTCTCGTGAGCCTAGTTTAATCTCTTATGCGGGGCCAGCAAGTTATATAAAGATGGGTTTTATTATCTCGATAGGCTGGCCCATTATGCGGGGTCAGAAAAGTACCGGTACATTATTGAGCCCATCGACAACATTTTCCGTTTGACACTTCTCCAATATAAACACACAAAATATAGATAGGCTATATATATACTATAAACACAAAAAATCATTTAGACTGACCTTTTCAATGCTCCTTAAAATCTTAGGACCACTGTACTGCTTCCACACACCTGATTTGAGAGAAACAACGCTTAGAAAAAATTGAAAAAAATAAAATAAGATAAACTGAATATGCAGTTGCAGGAATAAATTTTCTGAATTGAGTTTTCAACTTTGTAACTATATGATTTATTAAGTATTCTATTTCTTTGTTTTGCTGTGGTTTCATGCCTTGATTTGTTCATTTATGGTTTGATTGTATATAATTTTATACTCATTCAACTCAAAAGCTCCCTATACCTACAAAAATAAGTTTACAATAGCATAAAGAACATAGCATAGTAAGCATATGGTAGTTTATGATATTTTAAAATAAAAAAGCTTATGGGTTTTAGATTATTCATTTCAAAATTATGAAATGTTAGTTATATGCATCAGATGTTTACTTAGATTTCTTTATTAATTTTTAGTAACTTATTAAAAACT
This sequence comes from Juglans regia, assembly GCF_001411555.2. NCBI lineage: Eukaryota > Viridiplantae > Streptophyta > Magnoliopsida > Fagales > Juglandaceae > Juglans > Juglans regia. Next base: position 51,631,043 of record NC_049907.1, on the reverse strand, counting down.
GGTGTGAAATATGCAAATTTTGAAGGAAAAACATGATTATTTCTTTTTCACTAATAGTTAACATAAAACAGATTAATAAAGAAATAGACAATTACCTTAAACCAACCAAAATTTCAATACCTCTCAACAGCAGAAAGATCAAAACAATCTGAAAGGAATTTTGATTTTGGGATTTAGAAGAGAAGATAAACATAAATCATATATTTGAATAATTAAAAAATGTTGATTAATATAGATCAATACCTGAGTAAATCCCTAGCAACTTCCAACAAAACAAAGATGAATAGAAACTCAAGAAGAAATGGAGGGGATTTCTTCGGATGCGTTTGTGTGGGTTAATTTTTAATTTTTGTTCATTTGTATTTGGTTTTTTAATATGTAATAGGTAAATTGTAACAGTCAATAAATAATTGTTTTGAAATTATTAATTAAAATGCAGTATTTAATGAAACTGTAGTGAAATGTCAATTGCAGAATTGCAACGTCCAATAAATAATTGGAAAATTGTAACAGTCAATAAATAATTGTTTTAAAATTATCAATGAAAATGTAGTATTAGAAGAAATATAGGGATTTCTTTGGTGATGCATTTGTGTGGATTATTGTTTAAATGTTATTCATTTGTATTTTTTTTAATATGTAAATGAAGAATTGTAACAATCAATAAATAATTATTTGAAATTATCAATCAAAATGCAAGCTGCAGTGTTTTTTTTGTAACCATTACATTTACAGTGTAATTATCAATTACGAAATTGTAATGTCCAATTAATAATTAGAGAATTGTAAAAGCAGATAAATAATTATTTTGGAAATATCAATGAAAATGCAATCATGATACAGTATTCAATGAAGCTACAATATTTTTTTAGTAACCGTTGGATTCACAATACACAGATGTTACTGACGACGTTAACTTAAACAGAAAAACAACAAAATCTGTTAAAACAAAAATTTTCATCAGATAGCCACTTTATATATATAAAGATATAAAGGAAAAACCTCCTAGCCGGTCAGGTGCAAACCAAGTTTTAACATCGGTTAATAGGATTTTGCCACGTAGAACATGCAACAAATCTCGATCTACATTCATATGTATTAGATTCTTTCTTTATTTTCTATGTCTCCCCACCCCGCTGCAACTTCCTCCTCTCTCTCTCTCTCTAAAATACATTCTCTCTCTCTCAAATACACTTTTCTCTGTAGGTCATTGTCTATGAATTAATAATCGTATTAAATTATTTATCATCTTTTTGCACATGTCAAACCAGCCCAAAAGATACCCACAACAACAAAATGACAATGAAAATCTAGGTATTATATATAAAAAAAAACAAAGTTGTTGCTAAGTATAAAAAAAAAAAAAAACAAAGCAACAAACTTTTATTGCTTTCACAAAGAGCTGGGCGGCCTGCAGAGGAGAGCGATGAGAGTGTATTTTAGAGAGAGAGAGAGAGAGAACAAGATGGAAAGTTGCAGCAAGGTGGGGGAGAAAGAGAGAGAAGAGGGGAAGAGATGGAAAATAAGGAAGGAATTTAGTGCATGTGAGTGTAGATGAAAATTTGTTGCATGTCCTACATGGCAAACTTTTATTGGGTGGTGTTAAAACTAGGTTCATACCCAACCGGTTGGGAGCAGCTCTCTTATATAAATGAGTAATGATATACACAACACTTTTATTTCATTTTTATCTTACTATGTAAGATGTAATATATTTATTACCATTAGATGATAAATAATCATCCACTAAATAATCATCTAATGGTGATAAATATGTCACGTCTTATATAGTGGGATGACAATATAATTTGGAGAATTTTCCTATATTATTATGTATGCTTCTTTCTTTATTTGATCAAGTTCTAGTATATTACTTTTAAAGGGTTTATACACCAAATTATAATATACTTCTTATAGAAAGTAATTTTCATTATAAACTTGTTAATGTCGTGTTTTGTACACTTGGACAAGGCTCTTAGCAACTCAAGTCGGGACCATCACCAGCAAACACAAAGAGAAACTGAGCTTGGGATTGTCCAGAGAGCCTCTGATGCCTAAGTTAATTAATCTTCTTAGTAAGTTATGTAAGAGTGCGAGAGTTCAAAGAAAGTTGATACCTGGGGGTCAACTTTTATACGAGGTTGTTGAGGGGACACCTTGTACCCTATGTCAGAGAGTTTAGTCATTCATACTATAGCCCGGTCATCACCCTTTAATGTGGCAGAGAGCCTAAGGTGGTGCAATTAATGCGGCGTGAAGGCTGGTGGATGGTGCCACTTAATATGGCATGGCTCCCCCAGTGGCGCCTTATCAGTAGATGATCAGCATCGTATTTCCCCATATCTTCTGTCAGGGAATCAAGGGCCATTCGCGTTTCTTGCTCATCTGTCGGTGCATGTCTTCGAGTGCAAGGTGTCACTGGGGGTCTAGGGGCAACGTTCCTAGCTGTCCTTGTCAACTATCTTTTCTTGCATGGAGCTTGCCTCTCAGGCTAAGGCAATTTGCAGGTCGAGCATCTGAAGCAGCTCTTAGGCCCTCATTTAGGGAATGAGGCTTGGGCTAGATTGGGCCCCTTGCGGTCTTGTATGGGCCCTCCTTTAGGGAATGGGGCCTAGGCTAGATTAGGCCCCTTGCGGTCCTGTATGGGCCCATCCCATGGGCTTGGGGGAATCTCTTTCACAAAATTAATTGCAATATATAATATAGAAAAAATGCTATCCATTATTCTTATACTATACACTATACACCACACGTTATTTTTTATTTTTTTTCCTTAGCAAGTATGTGGTGTAGGGATGTGAGTAAAATAAATCAATTAATTTAACAAGAATAAAAAAAAAATAAGTGTGATGTGTGGTTTGTGGTGTGTGGAATGATGAGTATAAAAACTCTATAATATATTAGTCTAAAGAGTTGAAAAGATAATTAATGAATAATGTGGATTTCAAGCCATTCACTTGGCATAGAATTTACCTATAGGACCAATATGTTTACATTTTCTTCTGTGCGAGGAAAACATATATCTTAGAACAAAGAAGAAATATGACCTGCAATTCTTCTAACAATATCTCCATTTATTTATGTAGACTGTATGTAAATTGTAACATACTCAGAGCGACGTCATAACCATTACCGTACATATATATGTACAAGGAAAGCGATCCAAGGACTCTAAGTTGTCTGTCTCGATCGGATCCGTCCGTTTGGCGTAAGGGTTTAAATCGTAGTTCGAATCCGACGGTGCATTTGCTTAGCAAAAACATGACACTGCTCTTAAACGGTTAAACCCCTCCCTCTCTCTGAGACTCTCTCTCTCTCTCTCTCTGTGAGAACAAGCCCCTAATCCTCATCTCTCTTTGTATTTCAGATAAAAAGAAGAACAAGAGAGACCTAACCTTCATTTCTCTCTAGACTTTCATCTCCCAGGTTTATTTCATTTTCTATACGATGGTATCACATACTCAGAACGTCGAGTGCAGAATGTACGAAGCCAAATATCCAGAAGTGGACATGGCGGTTATGATTCAAGTGAAAAATATCGTCGATATGGGTGCGTACGTCTCCTTGCTCGAGTACAATAATATTGAGGGCATGATCCTGTTCTCGGAGCTCTCCCGTCGTCGGATTCGTAGTGTGAGTAGTCTTATCAAGGTGGGTCGGATTGAGCCCGTCATGGTGCTCCGAGTCGACAAGGAGAAGGGCTACATCGACCTCAGCAAGAGGCGAGTTTCTGAGGAGGATATCCAGGCCTGCGAAGAGAGATACAATAAGAGCAAGCTCGTCCACTTGATTATGCGCCACGTCACCGAGACTATGGGCGTAGATTTGGAGGTTTTACCATTATTCTTTTAATACATTTTTTCGAGATCATTGGTTTATTAAACGTTGTTCCTATTCCGGGGGTATTTTGATTACTAGGGCTTTACGCTTTTTTTACCCGTTTGTTTTTGCTATTAGTGCGTTTGCTGTGTCACGGATTTTGATTTTTAGATGCAGGGCAAATTAAATTGGTACTCTTAGAAGAATTCTAGTTCAGTTACCATTTTCTTCTGCTGGATCAAGCGGTTTCATTGTTGCATCACTTGCTTAATTGGTAGCTTGAAAAATGTAATATAATACGGCATCAATATTGCATCAGGAGGTTGGCACGTAGCATGATTTAGAATCATTTTAACAGGCAAATCATTCTAGTAGCTATTTTAAACGGTTTCTATTGGCAACTTGCAATTATTTTCGGCTACCGTTGCTAGGAGAATTGAGAATATTTATCTTAATTTTTTATGGGGAGGAAAAGGAGAGGAAAAAAAAGTTTCATTTCGTTAGTTGGAACAAAGTTTATCAACCAGTTTCTTGTGGAGGATTGGGGGTTTGAAATTTGAGGTTGTTTAATCAAGCACTCCTTGGGAAATGACTCTGGAGATATCATGAAGAGAGAGATGCTTTATGGAAGAATGTTGTTGCTGTTAAATATGAGAGTGGTTGGGGGGATTGGTGTTCTAAAGAAGCTAGAGGAGCGTATAGGATGAGTTTATGGAAGTTTATTAGGAAAGGTTGGGAGGAGTTTTTTAAACATACTAAATTTAAGGTGGGGGAAGGGAAGAGGATTCTCTTTTGGCATGACATTTGGTGTGGGGAATCAGCTCTTAAATTATAATTTCCTTCTCTCTATAGGCTAGCAAGGGATCAAAATGTTGCTATGGCAGATTATCTCAATGTACGGATAATAATATTTTATGGAATGTTGAATTTATTAGAAATCCAAATGACTGGGAAGTTAATGTTGTTTCAGATTTGTTGGGAATAATTCAAAAGTGATGCAGGGAAGAGAGGATAGGCTTATTGTGGGACTATGCTGGAAATTTCAGGTTTTCAGTCAGTTCTTATTATAAGGTTCTTAATTGTCATTCTAGCTGTGTATTTCCATGGAAAAGTATTTGGAAGGTGAAGGTACCTACTAAGGTGGCGTTCTTCAGTTGGGTGGTTGCTCTAGGGAAAGTATTGATTATGGATAATCTTAGAAAACGTGGTTTGTGTATAGCCGATTGATGTGTCATGTGCAAGAAGGATGGAGAATCTGTAAATCATCTGTTTTTACATTGTGAGGTGGCAAACTCTTTGTGGTATGAAGTTATTGGTCGGACAGATTTATTTTGATGCCTAAGGAAGTAGTGGAGATTCTTGCATGTTGGCGTGGTTGTGAGGTGAGGAAAGATGTTGCTGCCAGGTGGAGAATGATTCATTTGTGTTTAATGTAGTGTCTATGGCTAGAAATAAATGAGAGATGTTTTGAAGACAAGGAGCGCTCTTTTGAAGATCTTCGAGACTTTTTCTTTTCTACTTTGCATTTGTGGGCTAAGATCTTTGTAAGGAATGATGAGAATGTACTGAATCTGTTTCTGTTTTAGTTTTCTTGTTTTCTTGTTTTCTAGAATGTAGTAGGTATTTCTTTTGTATACTTCATGTTTACTTGAGTTATGCTTCTTCGTGATAATAAAATTCTTATTAATTATCAAAATAAAAAACTTGCAATTATTTCCAAGGATTCATTCCCATATACCATTGAACATGGGAAGTTAATTGCTGGTTGACCCCATTGGGTTGGACCTGCCATTATGTGCACAGAAGTTATCCAGTTTGGGTTTTAAGCTGTAAATTTCATTTAGGATATCCTGTTGGTGTGTGTGTATGCACACAAGTGTGGGTACTTTATATTTTGGATGAGCCGAATAGCGTTTTTATAGACAAGCATGAGATCTTGTTCCGCCCTTTTTTAATTTTACCGCTACGCTGTGTACTCTTCCTCATAATTCATAGTAGCTGCCGAGTCCCTTTCAGCTCCACTTTGCCTTGTATCTTTTTCTGATTTGGCACTCAAGTCCCTTTCCATTGCATCCCTCACCAAAATCTTGACCGATGTTGGTCCTTACATTTTGTTTTCATTCTTTTCATGGGTATTACTGAATGGAAGCTACTTGTTTCAGGATCTGTATATCCATGTTGGCTGGCCTTTGTACCGGAAATATGGTCATGCTTTTGAGGTGAGAGTGTTCACTACCTTTTAGAAGTGATTGTTTATGTTCTGAATTTGCATTTGGAAATCTAACCTCTCATGTGCAGGCATTCAAAATAATAGTGACTGATCCTGATTCTGTTCTGACTTCTCTCACTCGGGAAGTCAAAGAAATTGGCCCTGATGGACAGGAGGTAAGTTTTTTCTATGTAAGGTGTTATTTATTTATTTATTTTTTAAAAGTAATCAAAGATATATTAATAGAAAATAGGCAAAACCCAAGTACACAAGATGGTTTACAAGATATAAAACTTATCTAGGTTGAAGTAAGGGAAACTAGAAAGTTATGAAGATTCAGGCCCTTAAAATCTAAAGCAGTGGTCCATAGAAATAAAGTATGGAAAAATAACGTTCTAAGTTCCTCCGGAGACCGCTCTTTGTTTTCAAAAGTCCGATTGTTGCGCTCTTGCCATATACACCATATAATGCAGATCGGGATCATATTCCACACCGCCTTGATTTGTTGAACTCCTCTTGGAAGTGTCTAGCTGGCCAATAGATCTACCACCATTGCAGGCATAACAAAGGCTAACTCTGTCCGGCTAAAGACTTCGACCCACACAAGGCCCTAGTAGTCTCTCAATGTAGCAAGAGGTGTTCCATTGTCTCGCCAGATCTTTTGCACATGATACACCAGTCTAGTATAACTAACCGGCGCTTCCTCAGATTGTCAGTAGTCAGAATTTTCCCCAACACTGTTGTCCAAGTAAAGAAGATCGTTTTCGGAGGCATCTTATTTTTCCATATTCTCCTCCATGGGAACATGATATTTTCAGCTTGGAAAAGGGCCTTATAAAAGGATCGAACTGAGAAAATGCCTTTACCCGCAGGAGTCCACCACATCCTATCGACTTGCTGTCTACTCGGCTTCACAGAATAAAGAAGGCTGAAAAAATCCTCAAAGATGTCCACTTCTCAGTCTTGTGTCGCTCTACTGAATGTGACGTTCCACTGCACTTGGTCTCCTGTTAGTAGCATAAGGTCCTCTATTGAAGCTTCCTAGTTGCATGCCAATTAAAAAATAGCTGGAAATGTATCCTTTAAGGGCTCACTCCCACACCATATGTCCCTCCAAAATTTAATGCGAGAACCCCTCCCCAACACCAATTTATAATGGCTATTAAAATCCCCCCACTCCCTCTTAATGTGTTTCCAAACTCCCACACCTCTAGCCCCGTACACCTCTTCAGTACACCAGCCCCCCTCACATGCTTCCATATTTACAATCAATCACCAGCTTCCATAGGGCTGTCTCCTTATTATACCTCCATAGCCACTTCCCAAGTAGGGTCCGATTGAAAATTCTCAGATTTTTTATACCCAAATCATTTGACGAGAGTGGTCTACACACCTTATCTCAGTTGACCAGGTGAAATTTTGAATTCATCCCCCATCCCACCCCATAGTAAATCACGATACAGTTTATCAATCCGAGCTGCTACCCTGACAGGCAATTGGAACAAAGATAGGAAGTATGTAGGTAAGTTAGAAATGGTACTTTTGATAAGAGTCAAACGGCCACCTTTCAACAAATACAATCTTTTCTACCCTACCAATTTCCTTCCTATCTTCTCTATGATTGAATCCCATATAGATGAGGCCCTTGCTGCAGCCCCAACGGCAATCCCAGGTAGGTAATAAGAAGAGAGGCTACCTTGCACCCAAGAATACTAGCTAGATGCCTAGTATTACTTATGTTCCCCACTGGTACTAACTCTGACTTGTCAAAATTAACTTTTAGGCCCGACGCTGTTTTGAAGCATAATAACAAAACCTTCAATGCCCTCAATTGGTTTCAATCTGCCTCACAAAATATGAGCGTATCAATTGCAAAAAGGAAATGAGACAAAGTAATAATGCCCTTATTGGGATCACTAATCAGAAATCCAGTCACAAACCTATGCGTAACCGCTGCCGATGTCATCCTACTCAAAGCCTCCATAATGATAACAAAGAGAATTAGGGACAAAGGATCCCCTTGCCTTAGACCTCGAGAGCTGTTGAAGAAGCCGGTAGGACAGCCATTAATCAATACTGAGAATCTGGCTGTAGAGATGCACCAACTAATCCAAGTACGCCACCTGGGCCCAAAGCCACATCTCCCCAACAAATACAAGAGGAAATCTCAATTTACATGGTCATATGCCTTCTTCATATCTAACTTGCAAATAATATCTGTGGAGCTAATATTTAATCCGCCATCCAGCCCTCGTTTGCTATAAGGACTGAATCCAAAATTTGTCGCCCCCTAACAAATGTATTTTGTGGTTTCGAAATGATCTTGCCCAAAACCGCCCCCAGTCTGTTAGCAAGAACCTTGGATATAATTTTATAAACCTCATTCACAAGGCTAATGGGCCGAAAATCCTTAACCTTCACCGTTCAAGTCTTTTTTGGAATCAATGCAATAAAAGTAGCATTTAGGCATTTCTCAAACTTTCCAACCAAGGATACTTCCCTGAAACACATTCATAAAGCCACTTTCACCACCACCCAGCAAGATTGGAAAAAACCCATCGAGAAACCATCTGGGCCTGGAGCTTTATCTTTACCCATGCGTCTGACTACATCATACACTTCCTCCTCAAAAGGCCTCTCCAACCAAGAGGCTTCCTGAGGCTCAATAGTGTCAAAAACAAGATCATTCAGCTTTGGCCTCCATCTCTCACGTTCTGTTAGCAGTTGTTCATAGAAATCCACCACATGGTCACGAATCAAAGGGCCTCCTTATATTCCATACCATTAATGTTCAACATTTCGATGATATTAGTTCTTCTATGAGAGTTAGCAACTCTATGGAAGAACTTAGTACTCCGATCCCCTTCTTTCAGCCACAAAACTCTCGACTTCTGGTACTAAGAAATCTCCTCTAGAGATAGTATTCTTTCTAATTCTGCAACCAACTCTGACTTGCGCAGTAGCTCTTCCGATAAAAGGGCTCTAGCATCTAGTATCTGTTCAAACTGTTGTAACTCCTCCACCATGAATTTTTTTCACTCCCCTATATCTCCAAAAGATTGTGAATTCTAAAGTTTAAGGTCATTTTTCAAAGTTAACTTACAAGCTAGGATGTATGAGGGGTTACCATGGAACTGAAAAGAAGACTATCATTGCTTAACCTTATGCACAAAGCCTTCACTTTTCAAACACATGTTTTCAAACTTGAAGAATGGTATTACTTAGAACATTTTGAGCAAGCAGTTTTTTTTAACAATGCTTTGAAGATAAAGAACACTTTATTGCGCATGTTATTGCACATTCTTTTTGTTGATTACTAAGGTGGTTCCTGCTATGTCAGAGGAAGTGAAAGAAGCTCTGTAAAATAATATTAGGAGAAGAATGACCCCACAACCTTTGAAGATTCGGGCTGACATTGAAATGAAATGCTTCCAGTTTGACGGCATTCTTTACATAAAGGTTTTATTTTTTGTTTGCTGTTTGATGGGTGTTTACTTTTAAAAACTCGCGTTCTATTGTTTTAAGCTATGCTTCAGTTACAGAGTGCAGGATGTTTTAATCTCTTGACTTTGCAGAATGCCATGCAAAAAGCTGAGGCTGCTGGCAATGACGACTGTCCTGTAAAAATTAAATTGGTTGCTCCTCCACTTTATGTTCTTACCACTCAGACTCTTGACAAGGTTTATGCAAGCTCTCACCAGCGCTTTTTTGAAAATTTGTTTTTTACAGTAACCTATACAATAGGAAGCAAAATATGGGACACTCTTAACCAGCCAAATAATGGAAGCTACCATTCCTCTGGTAGCTTCCAAATTAACTTATTTTTTCTGGATTGTGCAGGAGCAAGGAATAGCAGTTCTCAACAGAGCCATTACAGCTTGCACTGAAGCAATAGAAAAGCAGAAGGGGAAACTCGTAGTGAAGGAAGAGCCCAGAGCTGTGAGTGTTACTTTTAACTTCAATCATGGTGTTTTTGTCATCCACTGGATTTTGAATTCAGTTGGCATCTTCTTATGGAGAAACCTCGTAACTTGGCGTATCTTTGTCTAAATAGATTTTCACTTAGCATAGCAACTTGCCATTTTTCTTTTCGGGTCTGATATATATGGTGCATTAATTTAGGTGAGTGAAAGAGATGATAAACTACTTGCTGAGCACATGGCGAAGCTACGGCAGGATAATGAAGAGATTAGTGGCGATGAGGATAGCGAGGAAGAGGAAGACACGGGAATGGGAGAAGTTGATGTGAACGGAGGTTCTGGCATAACAGACTGAAACAGCATAGAGAGCTACTTCTTTTTCTTTGATATTTTTGTTTTTCTTTTCTTTAAAAGTAGCTCTTTTTATTATTCTATACAACCAATTTCAAAGTAGGCTATATTGAGATGGTATTATTCTTTTTCTTTGATGTTCTATATACTAGCATAAGTATTTTCTTAAATAAAAAATGAGTTAACATGTGTAGATTTTTTTACTGTAAAATGATGAACCGGCCTATTGGATATTAACATTCAGATTGGCCAGCATTTAATTAAAACTGAAGACTAAAAATCTGGTTGAAGCAGGTATTTTTGTTCCATGTACACAGAGTAACAGAAGTGAAGGCGAGTGGTGAGGCGGTGATTCAAGTTCCCCGTCAGAGCATGTCCATATCTTTTTTCCGATGGGTTATTAATTAGGAGTAGCAGGGTTGGCTATATCGGGTTAAAGGTGTGGCCAAACAAACAAAACTTGGTTGAGATTTGCCAAATTCCCACAAATACCAAACAATCCGCGGCGTGGGTGTAGCTGTAACTCCAAATCGTAATACTATATGATATATAAAGCTCCGCGTTATCTTAGAATGTTTAGAAAATCCATTTTAATTCTGCAAATTGCAAAAGAAATTGAGGGATGTATTTCGAAGGAAACAATATAAGCTTTGATTTGCAATGTGATAAAAGCAATTTTTTCTCTTACCTCTACACTATCAGACTCCTCGCATTGTAGGTTCTATCGATTGATATAAGAAAGAAAAATATATAGCAATTAAAAACATTCACTTCCTCGATTCTTGTCAAGGTGAGAATTCTATACATTCGACATTTATGTTTTACAGCACAAAAAAGATTTGATTCGATCAAGTGAATTGAGATTTTCTATTGAGATGAGCTCTTTACATTGATTACATCTTCTGCATACCATACCATACCATACCGTTCATCAAGCTAGGAAAGCTAAAAATTCCAAACGCACAGAAATAGAAGGCAAGAAGAAAAATCGACAAAATTTCAAATGCAAGTAGAAAACAAAACCAGCAGTTCCAATTAGTTTACATTATGATACAAAATGACATAGACAAGTAAGTAGATTGACAAAGATGTGACCCGCAATCATCACACGGATCGCAACCATTATTATTATTATTCGGTGAGTTATTGAAGAAGAATTCATGTGCAGCGGAAGTTTAGAAGGAAGAAATGCAATCAGTGGTGGTATTGCTTCCAATGAGCTTACCATCGGCCGCTTCCACAGAGCGCGAATAGCACTTAAACAAATCCCTGTAACTAAACCTCTGTCGAGTAAGTGCCGAACCGGAGAGTACCGAATGATCCCTCACCTCCATCCACCCTCTACTATCCTGCGAATTGTAAACAAGGCTCGAAAAGTCCCCATGCGAATACCTCTCACTCAATGTACGACTAACATTCGTGACAAGCAAATACGTATCCTTCTTCCTCTGCGGTCCCGGTTGCATTGAGGTAATGACACTCAGAGGGTATGTCCTCCTAACGCTTAAACGATTAACCGCTGTACCTCCTTCGTTCCTCACCAACACCTCTCTCCACGCCTTTGCCTTCTGCTTTACCAATTTATAAGCTCCATTCTTCACGAAATTTACCGAGCTCTTCAACCTGTAATCTTGCGAGAACACCGTGGTCAAGTTTCCTGCGCTGGACTTAACCCAACCCCCGAACTGAGCTTTCCTTTCTGCCTGTACCTTGAATGACCCATCAAGAAGCTTGAAATCTTCTCGACGTTTGATCTTTAGTCGAGGACTATTATAAACAACAGATCGAGCTTCGAGCCTCTTCGATGATTTGTGATCCACCCAAAGGTGCAAGTTCGCATTCACGAGCCAATACGAAATGCCTCCGCTCACTCCAAATCCATAGCTATGAACCTTGCCATCCAAAAGCCGGCCTAGAAACGGTGTCAAATCGAAGTCATAGCTAGGAAGGTTGAACGCTCCAATCCCCACAACCGGTTCCCAAAACAACGGGTTCACCCCACCCGTAAACATGACCGGAAACGGAGCCTCCGACCCGGCAAACTTTCCGTCGACTATCACAAAAACCTCTCTGTAAGATCCGTTACCTCGTCCAGTGGTCAAGTTGTTCGTTTCGATGTACGAATTTGGCGGGTTCGAGTACCAAAACTCGTCGTTTCCGTGAAAGGACACGTACAGTTCCAACACGGCTCGGTAAGTATTCCGCGGAATTCGAATTCTCTGGGAATACACATCCGATTCGCTCTCGATTCTGAACCAAGATCCCCTGTTGCCCCGATCGGATATCGGGATTATAAAATCGGCAGGTGTTTCATATAATCCCGCTAGACCTTGCCAGGAACGAACCCCACCCTTCTGTTGTTTATCCCTAAGAAACCCGAAGTTTTGATGGTAAACCAGTGACTGATCCTCGTCGGCGTTCTCCTTGTAATACAGGAACGTAACGGCAACGTGGTAAACGCCGGTGTAGACGTTGTTGACGATGTTTTCAAGCATCATGGTGACGTTGAGGTCAGAGCGTGAGAGGAGAGAGGAATACCTGGTGATGTCCTTTCGAACTTTCCAGAAGATTCCGCACTTGGTCGGTTCGGCTGTGCTGGTGCGAAGTAGCTCTGCGCCGCCTAGCCACAATCCGGCGATTCGATCGTATTGTTCGCCTCTGCATTCGGCGCGGAGTTCGAGGGAGACGTAGGACCATGGGGGAAGGCATTCGGAAGGCGGGGAGTAGCTTGTGGAGAAGGGAGGGGAGTTGATTGTGTTGGCGAAGGAGTGGCGGAGGATCTGGTGGGTACATGATGGGATTAGGAAATCGGACGGTAGGGGATGCGCGAGCTCCAAGTATTCTTGATGGTGGGATGAGACGTGGGATTTGGTGTAGCGATCTGGGGAGGAGAAGGGTGAGACAGGAACAATGAAGAACAGCAGCAGAAACAGGAAGATGGACATTTTTTTTTTTTTTTTTGTTAAAGTGGGAAAAAATAGTTCACTATTGTTTAATTTTTCTCTATTGTTTTATTTTCCTTTTGCCCATACAAAGCCTTTTTAGGAAGCTTCGAGGATTAGGAGTGTGTACGAATGATCTTCTGCAGTTGGTGAATGATTGCGTTTCAGTTACCAAAAAAATGGAATTGATGGTGTTGGATTTGAGATATTTAAACTTAGGTTGTGGTTGGATGTTAAAATGAATTAAGTTGAGATGATAAAATATTATTGGAATATTATTTTTTAATATTATTATTATTTTGAGATTTGAAAAAATTGAATTGTTTATTATATTTTATATTAGAATTTGAAAAAATTGTAATGATGAGTTGAGATGAATTGAGAGGAATTAAATAATCAAACGAAATTAGAATGGTGAATATAACAGGGCAATCAAGTATCAAAGGAATAGTGCATGATTCTGGCTTTGGATGATAGGAATGGCGTAACGTGAGTTTGCTATGTACAATACTGGTTGCGACCTGTATGCATTTAACGAGCTGATTGCTGATTCACTAAAAATATCATTAAGTTTCTGTCTGTACGCGTATGCGAGGAGGTATGATGAACCTTCTTGAATGTAATGGAACTCAAATCAAAGGTGTACACACATTCGAACTAAAATGCTCCATACAAGTTTTTTTTTTTTTAGAAAAAAAATGCTTGTTTTCTTGGCATTCCAACTTTTGTACCAGTTTCGGTAACTTGAGATATACAGTAACGGGGTTCAGGAGAAGGAAGATGGAAATTAACAAGTAACATCAGAAGAGTGGGCGCCCCTGCTTATGAGGAACTGCGAGATGTCATCATAGCCCAAGGCCCCAGCTATGTAGAGACTGGTAGTACCTTTGGCGCTCTTGGCATTAACATCAGCTCCCTTGTCCACCAATACCTCAATTGTCTCCATACTGCCACTGTGTACAGCCAAATGAAGCGGAGCATGGCCTTCGTTGTCCTGGCAGTCCAAGTCTACCCCGTATGCGACAAGCATGAGAGTTGCGTCCCTGTGCCCTTTCATTGCTGCTGCATGGAGGGCTGTCAACCCGTATTGATCACGGTAGCTGATGTCCGCACCCTTGCGCAGCAGCGTCTCAAGGCGCTCCAACTCTCCGCGCATTGCAGCCATTAGCACTGCTTCTCCTCGCTCCAGAGTCTCCACAACCTTTTTCTGCAACATCATTCAATCTTTTGATTATGCATAACGAATCAACGATGCATGATATAGCCATTCCTTCCCCTAACATCAATTTTTAATTACTAATAATTTGTAGATTAGATGATTTTGTCAATAATATGAGTCCGACTAATTTGGATTCTGGCACGACTTTCATTTCTAATAAGAAAATTAATTAGCCTAATTACGATTCTGTTAAGAAACATAAAAAGAACTTTGAAGGATCTTTTCAAACATAGATTACAAACCGACTAGCAATAAATAATTAAGAATAGTTGTTGAGAAGTGCTACACGGTATAGGAACAAACTCATCATGAATCTTATAAGAAGTTATCTCACTCTTTCTATTAGGTCTTGTATGGAGAAATAGTTGTTTCTATATGGTATCAGATCAGATTAACCTATGACTGATGATAGGCTCTTGCGACCTATTCACGATGATTGTATTAGAAATACTGACCCACACGTGAAGGGCTTGTTAAGAAGTCTCATACGGCTTAAGAATAAACTCATTCTAGATTTTATAAATAGTTACCTCATTTCTCTTATTAAGCGGTTTTTATGAAAAAAAATAAGTGTTTCGCAATATATATTTTTAAATAATAATATTTTTATAAATTGATATCATTTTTAGAAAATATTTTATAAAACCTATCTTCATTTTAATAACTGCTCTTTTTGTTCTTAACTCGAGACTTACATGTCCCTTGTCACGAGCAACGTCGAGCGGGGATCGCCCACGATCATTGGGGATTGTTGGGTCCGCACCCGATTCGATCAGCATCCCAACCATGCGCCGGTCCCCATTAGCCGCTGCCCTATAAAGCGCGGTGCGACCGTCCTTACTCCTCGCGTTTGCATCTGCACCCGATTCTAGCAACACCTTCGCACACTTAATACTTCCCTTGCTGGCAGCCAAATGCAAAATTGTACGACCCTCTTTGTCACTGGAATCCAGCGAAACATACCCCCTCATCCTTATTAAACTCAACATCTCATCCTTCCGATCAAACGCCACCGCCACGTGTACCTCACTCCATCCCTTGGATGAGTCCGCCGGAAAACTCGCATTATCCAATTTCACACGGGTTTCTATCTTCAACCCGGCTTCAACGAGCAAGTTAACCATCTCCTCCGAGGTGACCAGCTCAGTAGCGACTCGGAGGAGCGACTCTGCTTCCCTCGGTGACAACTCGGAGAGAACAGACTTCTGCCGCTTGATTAAGCTCCGGACGGCGTCCAAGTCTCCACACCTAACAGCATGGAGAAGAAGGATGGGACCCACAAAGGCGACCTTGAGCTTGAGGTCCTGAGTTGACACGTAAGGGATGGTGGAAAACCAGGAGTTGATGGAGTCCTGGCGAGTCGACTCGACAGAGCTAGAAACAAACTTGGCGGTTTTTATGAGGAAACGATCGGATGGTGAGCGAGGAAAGGTGGGTGGGAGTTGGATTTGGGGTTTGAGGATGATTTGAAATGTGGCGTAAGATAAGGGAGGAATAAGTCCACACGGTGGATTGACCAGGAATTTGTTGGGCGAGGAGGTTTGGACTTTGAAGGCTATGGGGGTGGTGGCGCAGAGTGACCGCAGGCGCACGTTAGCCCGGCATTTGCAGTTCAGTGCGAAGTCTAGGCGCACCTCTGGCTCTGACACTTCCACTAGTCTTTCCATTTCTAGAAAGAGGGGAGTGTTCGTGTTGGAGATGATAACCGCATGCCTTCCCTTTAACGAGAGCCCGTGATTCCGTGGGGGCTCTTCAATTAATCACCCTCCCCGTTTTGTATCTACGTTTGTCGTTTGTGAAATCCATACTAGACGCATGATTTGCATGCCATGTGACAATAGAGTCACTGAAACAGCTTGTTTCTTTTCTTTTTCTTTTTTTGAAATTGAAACAGCTTGTTTCAAACATTGTCGTTTTGGACCATATTTAATTTTTTTTTCAACACATTATAATAGAGTTTGGTTTGTGAAATAACATTTCCTCTCGGCATCTATATTTTATAAAACCGTGATCTCTAAAAGTATGAATCATCTTGTAATGTTTTTATGATAAGGACTATAATTCTAATAGGACTCATAGAAATATGAAATTCCCTTGTTTAATTTGTTCTTAGGCATCTTGTAAAATTATTTATGTTTTCTATAATGTTTTTATGTTAAGTGTTCGATTGAATGAGACTATTTGATAAAAATATTTTAAAGATAAATAAATAATAATAGGGGAATACTATTGTATTAATCGTGGTATGTATAAATCATGTTTTTTGCTTAATTTTAAAAAATATAGAATGTAAATTCAGGTTTTATTTATTTTTTCTATTTTTGGAGGGAAGAAACTGCTCCTCATTATTATATACTAATTTACAAATGGTCACAATCAAACAAAAAAAAAAAAGTAAATTAAAAAAAAAAAAAAAGATATGCTAGAAATACAAATAGATACCACAAAGGGTCCAACGCACTAATGTGGCCTTACCAACACACTAATGTGGCACGTTGCCACATCTCCCTCCATTATTTTTATTTTTCCTCTCTCCCTTTCCTTTTCCCCTCCCTCTTTCCCTCTTCGTCGGCGTTGTCTACCCGCAGCGTAGTTCCTGACCACCATAGCCAATAGATGAAGACTGTCGACTATGCAAGTCGTGCATGAAACATGCACCAATGTTCACGGCAAGCTCACAGCACTACCATGAGCTCTATGTCTCCTCTGGCGGTCGCTACTTGAACCGGCGAAAACTTTTGTCGACTCAAGGGTGGATTTTACCATCCCGGCCAACTAACGGAGTCGTTGACCACGCACATAGTGCGCGGAATGTGCACCAATGTGTACGACAAGTTCACAACACTATCGTGAGCTCCACATTGGCGGTGCTGCTCGAGCCATGGCGGGCTCAAAGAGAAGGCACGGGAAGAGGGCAGGGGTGGCAGATACCGAGAGAGAGAGAGAGAGAGAGAGAGATGACACATTAGTAATAGAGCATTGCTATTCATAAGCCCATACACCACACACCAAATTTTTTTTATTTTTTTAAAATTTTTTTAAAGTTTTTTTTGGTTTTATTATTCTTAAAATAATTGAATTATTCTACTCATAATACATATACCATATATTTGGTAAGAGAATAAAATTAAAAAAATCATAAAAAAGATGGTGTGTGGTGTATGAAGTTTAGGAATAGAATTTTTCTTAGTAATATGCCACATCAGTATGTGAAATTCATTTGTTAGACTTTTTTATGTCTATGGTATTTTTTTAAAGAAAACTGCGTTTCATAATTTAAATTTAACGAGACTTATATTAACAAAAGATCATAAAAAAAAAAAACTTTTATCTTTTTATAATAGAAAGAAGAATAATATTCATGCAATTATTTTACAACCAGGCATTGTAATAACATCACTTCATCAAAAATATTAAAAAAAATTATTTTTGTATAATATATATAGGTATAATTATTGTCTTTTAAAGTATATAGTTGAAGATTTACAAGTCCCAACTCTCTTTCAAAGAGTCATCTCTTCACAAGGAAATCTTGTAATACAGGGAGTGTTTAATTAAGATTTATTTTCTTTCGCTAACTTTCCTTAATCAAACCCTATCGCACACCCCGACTTCTGGCAAACCATGGTTTGAAAGTACTCTTTTTTTTTTTTTTTTAAGTAGGTTATGAGAGTACCTTTGTATCACCGCCGGCTTGGAGACAAGTTCAATTCATTTAAACTAGCTAAGTTCATCCCATATATATGATTCCTATGAATTGCAATTCATTTATAAGAAAAACCAACTTTATCTAATGTCGACATGTTTATGATATGATAGTTTTTGGCATACCATCAAACTAATGTGGCATGCCACGTCAATATTCTCTGTGTCAATGCCAAATCATGCTTACAAATATCATGTATTAAAATGTTTTTGTAAAATTAAGGAAAACTTAGTTAATGTTCATTTATGATTAACTCCTGTTTTTTTTTTTTTTTTTGGTGGAGCTAACCACTTGAGGTATTAAATAATCACATTAAAATATTAAATTATAGTCTAATTTACTCAACGGAAAACACTACTCTCACATGGTAGTGTCACCGATTTTTTTATACCGATTCAACGTTTTTTTAATTAATGGTTAAGAAAGTATTTTTTAATAAATGTATGATTTTTTTGTAATTTTTTAGAAATAGTGTTTAAAAAAAGTTTTGAAAAAAATACTTTTTGGCCGTTCGTGATCACCCATTACTCAAAGGAAAAAACTAAAGTCACCGATGATGGGTCCTATACTTTTTTTTTTTTTTTTTAACTTAGTAATTAAGAAATTAATTTTTAATAATGTTGTATTTTTTTTAAAAACAATGTTTAAGGATATAAAAAAAAATAAAAAAAATACAATAAAAAAACTAAATGTCCTTATCGAAACCTATTATCGGTCTACACCATCGGTGAGTGTAGCACGATTCTTAGGTATTATTTAAATATTAAGTTGAGATAAAATTAATTAAGGTGAAAGTTGAATAAAATATTATTTTTTAATATTATTATTATTTAAAAATTTTAAATTATTTATTACATTTTATATAAAAATTTAAAAAAATTATAATAATAAAATAAGATAAAATACCGGCCTTACTCAAATTGCCTAACAAACTAGACACGAACCGAAGAATGGCAGTGGAAAACCGGTGATCCTGTGGGGCCCGAAAAGGCAAAAGCTCAAAAACGGCCGAGTCCACAGGTTCGCTATCGTTACCCATGGTAGCAATCATCTGCTTTATCGCACAATCATGAATCGGGCTTGCTCCTAACCGTTGCCTCTCCTGATAGCGCCAAGAGTTCCATGCGGCTCGCGCCACTGTATCCCCTACACCTCCTCACTCTGTCATAGCGGGTAATTAGTTGTTTCGGAGAATAAAAAACACACCACTCTTATTCTCAGCTCTCTCCCTCTGTCACTGCGATTTCCCCCCTGTTCTTCTTCCTCCTCCCCTCTCTAACTCTCTGGTTCTAGTTCCGTATACTCACTGTAAAATGTTCTACTCGCACCAGCTTCTGGCTCGCAAAGCCCCGATGGGGCAGATTTGGTACTCATCATTGCCATTCATTTCCAATGATGTCTAGCTTTTGATTCTTGCATTAATGGATACTGATTATGTATTGAATTCGAACGTCCTATTTCTGTATGCTAAAAATTTCTTAGAATACAGAAACATTTTGACTCACCCTCTATTTTTTGTTTGTTCTGTCTCTGTTTTCTAGCACATCTTCTCCAAGTAAACCCAATCATCTTAACCGTGTCTTTTTTATTTTCATTATAATTCCCGTAAATTCTATCTATTCGTGTTTTGAAATATTTCCACGAATTTACTGTCTCTGGATTATGGAAGCCTGTGAATCATAGTTTTTATGTAACTTCTCTCAGTCTACTTGAACTCGAATACACGAGTCGTAACTTCTGAAAGCTCAAGCTCTGATCTAGAGATTGAATTTGAAAATAGGTTGTAGTTTTTCTGAGTTACTTTTTTTTTTTTTGCCCCATATATTACATGAATTGGATTTATGTAACTCTGTCGATGAAATCTCTGCAGCGTTCACATTGCCTGTTCATTTGGATGTCTAATTTCTCTCTCTCTCTCTTTGATGAAGGATGGCTGCGACTATGCATGCAAAGATCAATCGGAGAAAGCTCGACAAGCTCAACATCATCAAGATCTGGTTATTTTTTTATTAATTAATTGTCGTGATTACTAATATTTCCATTGAGGTTTCTTCTACTTCAAAGGCCTTCTACTTACTCTCGGGCTTACTTTTCCAATTTTTTCATATATACCACGCGCGCTCGCGCGCATGTACAGTGAAGAGATTTTGAATCCTTCAGTTCCTATGGCCCTCAGACTCTCCGGGATTCTCATGGGTAATCGTTCACTACCTCTCTGCCTCTCTCCCTCATTTTTCTTCCATGCAAATCTCTGTTTTCGTGCACTCACAAAGACTCCGCGTCGTTCTCAGGTGGGGTTGTGATTGTCTACGAGCGAAAAGTCAAAATCCTCTACGGTATATTTGTTTTCTAGTCGCGCACTAATTTAATTTCAAACCTCAAATTCAGTATTTATTTTATATATCTCATGCGTGGGTAACTCTGATTTGCTTCACAGATGATGTTACCCGTCTTCTGGTACGTACTTACGTGAACTTCTCAAGTCTCCATTGCACTTTTGTTTTATGATTTTTTTTCCTTTCAATTTTGGTGTTCTCAGGTTGAAATAAATGAAGCATGGAAGGTGAAAGCTGCTCCAGACCCCACTGTCCTCCCGAAAGGAAAATCCCAAGCCAAGTCAGTCACAGTTTCTCTTTGGTTTTTACATTCATCCACACTTCGACGCATTTGTAAGTAGTTAGCTAATTTGGAAAATGGTCTATTGTGGCATTAATTTATCTATTCACAAGCAAATTAAACGGCGCAGTTTAACGTCGGTTAGAATCGACCAATACGCATTTTCCTTTCAGAAACTACGCATTAAAGTATATTACTATAATACCATATTGTATATTCCGCCTATTGCCAAGCGAGCAAGGCATGGTGGAAGAGTAAGAAGTTAAATTTATATCTATTTAGTTATGGTAATTTGGTTTGACTCGCCTTGTTTGCAGGAAAGAAGCAGTGACATTACCTGAGAACGAAGAGACAGATGTTGGAGATATTGAACAGTCCCTCAATTTTTCCAATACCCGGGGCTTCCAACAGACCG
The DNA here is from genome assembly GCF_001411555.2 of Juglans regia. Classification (NCBI taxonomy): domain Eukaryota; kingdom Viridiplantae; phylum Streptophyta; class Magnoliopsida; order Fagales; family Juglandaceae; genus Juglans; species Juglans regia. The sequence continues at coordinate 51,609,846 of NC_049907.1, read as the reverse complement.
CCTATTTTGCCATGGTAATGTAAAGGAGACACCCTACATTACCTAAAGACCGAAACTTATTATGATCATGCATCATCATCAAATTTTATGAAGTCCCGTTAGGTCAATCATGTCTTTGGAAAAAAATATAGTGGAGGCATAAGGTGGAAGAGAAGAAATATACCAGCGTGTCTTCTGCACAATCACATGCTAAAATCAATCAACAGCGAATCATTTTCACTCTGACTGATGTGTTTGACGCATTTACACAGTCACCCATCAATCGTGAAGGTCTTCTTTCTTTTTCGCATAATCCTCTTCGTTGCTGGGTGCATATACATGCATACATATTGCAACTCCTTCCACAGTAATATGTTAACTCACACTCATCCCAATTAGTTAGGGTGGGTCTATGACTATCTCATATGATCTCATCTATCATATTATAATTTTTTTAAAATTTCATACAAAAATATAATAAATAATTTAATTTTTTTAAATTCTCAAATAAAAATAATACTAAAAAATTATATTTAATAATATTTTATTCAACTTTCAACAAACTATCATATCTCATCTGAACTCTATATCCAAATCTATCCTTAAAATATGTCTGAACAAAATAGGCCCCCAGGTAAATACTTTTGTTGGCTTATATTAAAATATAATATAAATAATTAAATTTACTTCTTTCTATTAGTTTAAATTTTTGAGATAAGTGATGATTTTCTTTATATAAAAATAAAAATTTTGAGTTTGAATCTTATTTCTATGCTCTTTATCTTATTTAATTAAATATTTAACGGAATGTATCCACGCATTAAAAGAAAGTCTAACCCACACCCAAATTAGTGTTAAGAATATAATAAAAAAACTGTCATATCCATGCAGAATGCACAAAACGCAGTTTTCGTGTTTTTCAACTTTTGATAGTCATTACAAATGTATCACAATGTCTCTTCTTGTGAAACTATCCCTTTCCTCCACTTAAGCTGGGCGTGAGATGTCTTTCTATTTGTGAAATTTCTTCAGAAAATTATCAAAGGTGGTAATGGTCCAGACATACTGTAATAGAACCAGAAATAGAGTTGATGAAATATCCTCCAAAATTATTCAGAGTGAACTTTTTGTGTTTGCAGCGACTGGACACGATGGATGAACCTTACACTAATGATAATGCAAGGGAGGAAGATCCGTGCCAAAACTTTCATCAAGGTTAATTTTTTTTATTCCTAATATCAGCCTCCTTCCTATTTTTAATTTGGACCATATATGTTGCTAATATCTGCTACTCTGTCAAATCAGCCGATGCGGATAACATCACCTTATTTGAACGTTTTGATTCATACCAAGCCAACGCAGATATGTTCAATCGCTTTGAAAGGTTAAATCCATTGGAATGGGTATTTTAAATGTTAGGCAGCGTGCAATTCCTTTTTCTTACCTTTTTTTACTCCATGGTAAAGTATTTTAGGCCACCGCGTTTTTTACAAGTATGACCATATGCATAATAAAACTTGGAATATCAATGGTTAAGAATTCAAAAAATTTGAATGAAACGATCCCACATTTGCAGATCTGAAATGGATCTTGATAATCCTCGGTGTTGATTGAAGTTCTTATACAATTCTTCGTTCATCGGACGCAGATTTGATATTGAAGGGGATGATGAGACGCAGCTGAACTTCAATTCAGGAGAGCACACGGAAATCCCAACGACCCTCCTACCCTCCCCTCATAGACACGATAATCCTCTAAGAGGTAAGAACAATGATGCTTTTTAAAGCTTTCAACTCGGCTTAAATAATGCGAAACTTTCACTTGTCTTCTTAATTAGTTCGATTCCAGAGACGCCTAAGCATGCACTACACTCCTCTTCGTTTATTTGCTTCATTTTCACGCCTATATTCCCCCCCGCGAGAAAAACTCAGGATACTTCTCTTGAATGTCGCTTGCAAAAAGCATCTGATATAGTAGGTTGAATAGCAAAGAAAGAGAAGCACAGATTGCAGGTTTTTTTGAGATGGTGTTTTCGATTTGGAAAACCTAGCAAGCTTTATACGATGTTACCTTGGATAATTGCAATGAACTAATTACTGGGTTTTCTTAGTTCCATTGATTAAATGTATTAGTATCTGTCTAACTGAGATAGAAATTATCAGATTCTTAGTTGAACATGTGGACGTTTATCTGAATTTCTCACCGTCAAAAAGAAATCTATAAAGCTGTGTGCGCTAACCTCTAAGCCCTTCTGCAGCTGATGAATTTCAATACCAACATCCAGATCACCAGGTCAATCGGACATCTGACGAATGCAAGGAAGCTAGACAGGTAGCATAATTTAACATCGTGTAACCCCAGAACTAAGTGTGAAGAATATAAGAAAAGAAACCATACAAACTTAACCAAGAAAGTTTGGTGAAGCAGGATCAAGAAAGGCAGGGAGTAAAAAGAAGAAAAACTAGAAGACCAACAGCCTCTCTCATGGATTATGAACAAACCGTGATCCCCGGTCCTATATACCAGTCTTGGCTTCAAAATGCCTCAGATATTGTCTCAAGAAGGGGAAGAAAGAGAAAGGTTTGTCCCGGCTTCAATTTATTCGATTCTATATAGCACTAACACAGAGATTTTGTTTGACCACTAAAGTTGTGCCATGATTAAAGCGAACTTTTTACTTGACTAGCTAAAATGCAAAGGAAAATTGAACTGGTTATATCATATCTTAGACTCATATTGAGTTGGGAAAGATCTCGGACATTATTCTGAAACATGGATTTTTTAAAGATTGGTTTACAAAGAGTAAAATTTTGCGTAGTATAGAGAAAGCAATTATCTCAGTATTCCTGGGTTACAATAAAAGTATTTGTACTTTTTGTTGCAGCACATGGAGATCATGTCTACTATGAAGATAGCTAACCTCATGGAATTGCCGCCGGTTGTACTAATTGGTGGTTTATTTATAAATGGAAGTAAAGCAGTCCATTATCCACCACCTCTTCTCGAGCTATGGATGAAAAGCATCCAACCTCCCCATGGCTCAGCTTCTGGTTGTAATACACATTTCTTTTGAGAATTTCCTCTTGAAAAGAACTAGAGGATAGAGTGATAAACAGTGCTTTTGCATGCAGAAAGGACCTCTCCACCCCTGCCACCAGAACCAACATCATTTTCACCACCAGAAAGAGCACATTACCAAGAGTCAATAGGATTTGTAAGCCGCTCCACCAATCTGTTGCTTTACTTTAATATCTTCCAGGAAAAGAACTCCCCGGTATATATCTGACCATTTATAAATGCGAAGCCTTTTGAAGAATTTCATAGTGGAGCTGGCTCCCAGTCATTGGGAGTTTCCATAGAGAAGCAACGGACAAATGTCTTCAACCATGAAATCCCAACTGAATTCCTCATGGATGAACTACGGGCCAACCTTATGAACAATCGGGTGAGGGTAGCTGAAGCCAATCCGATGGTCACACCTGGGAATTCTGGTATAATGATCTATCTTCTTTGAATAGATTGTATTTCTCACTTTTCTGGGGAAACTCTTGACGTTATCCAATGTTTATGAGGATATTCTACTTCAATTTTTTGCATGATGTAAATTATAGTTGACGAAGCAAGATCCATTCCTAGCTCAGCGTCTGGACATGGTGTTCTCTCACATAATTCCGAAGTCAATTCAGGAAGGTCAGTAGTTATATTTCGTGAATTGCCATTCGGTCTTCAAGTAGTGACAACTATATTGCACATGTTAGGGCCTACAAGGCTACAAATGTAATGTGCTTCATTCCAAAACTGTGTGATGGATTTTGACTGTTGAAGTACCAAGTTTCCACGTGTCCAACAGGAAAAGGCCTTATTCGTCATCTAGACACAGCAGTGGTGGCCTTGAACCAGTGGCTGAGGAGAATCCGTGGAAGCATTCTGACCCCAATTTTAAGTTAACAAGGTTGTCTGAAAATGGCCCGACACCTGATCAAGGTATATGACTTGGCAATCCTTCTCAATTGGTGCATCGAGCATAGCTTTAGCCTTTAGGAGTAGTTTCTCTATATAGTTGAGCATTGTACCTCACCTTATCAAACATTTTTGCAGATCTGTTTGTGGAAACTGGAGTGACTCAAACACAACATGAAAGCATCAACCCTCCCGTTGACAAGATGACTGATTCTATTCGAATGTATAATTCCCTTTTTACATCTGTTGAATTCTCCAATCCAGAAGTGATTTTGAATTTATAACTAAATCAAGCATGTTCCTTTGACATGCCTGTAGGCAGATGAAAGCGCATTTTGACACACCGGGAGCCCCTCAAGTAGAATCCCTGAACAACCTAGCAATTGGAATGAGTAGAAAAGGAGCCGCCTTGCTCTTTTATCAGACTTGCGGTACACATCCCAATGATCCCATCCATGTTTACTTCCCCAGCCTACTATAGCACTACACTGCTAACTTTGACTGTTAAAATCAGATCGCAACGTCCGAAGTTTTTCAACTAAGAAGCAACTAACGTAACTGGGTTTTTGATGTGTAGTTCTGGCTTCTCGAGATATCCTGAGAGTAGAGCAAACGGTGCCTTTCGGGGACATCCTCATCTCTAGAGGGGCAAAGATGTGACAGATGTAAGTACCTTAAATTCATAGTTTTTCTGTGATGGTGTATTTCCCTTACTGGTTTAGGACATCGGGTTTACTATGAGAACATTTTGTTTTGTTTTTTGCCGTCGCAGCTTATGTTGCACTGATAAATACAGGAATCGAAGAGCTTGTGTAGACCCCAGGATTAGTAAAGGGGGGTTCTCCCCTGTTTCTTTATGGTTGAAATACTATATACTTTCGTGATTTATCATTTATCTGATACATCCTATACTAGCAATAATTTAGCACTCTTATCATTTTCCCCAACAGTTCATTTATAGCTCTGGATGTTGTTGGGTAACTAGTTCCAACTTCCAAGCATGTTCTTCCAAACACTGCAGATTAGTCCCTCCATTAAATTGAAATAAATGGCCCGTCGTGACAATTAAAACTGATAAAAAAAAAACAAAAAATTCTATTTATCATTTTTTTCGTCATCCTCTTTTTAATATTTCATTCTATGAGGTGGCATTATATAATTAGCCCACAAACTGAATGTGACGAATAATCTTCTATTATTTAATATCACATAATGATACAGTGGAAAGATAATAATAAAAAGAAATGGTAGATAAAATTAATTAAAAAAAAACCAAATCGAGAGGATTCTTCGTTTTATAAGAGTATATTGTTTCTAGGCGAAGGGTTTTTCTTTTTTTTAAGTGGCCAGAAGTGGACTACAAAGGACCAAAACCGCGAGCAACGGCTGGAAATCACCGCGGGCGCATAAAACACGGGAGTAACGGCTGGAAATCACCACGCGCACAAAAGTTTGGGCTGGCACCTTGTTTTGTAGCGAAGAACAACTCATAATCCCACATGTAATTAATATTTTAGTTATGATGATTCCTCAAGTGTGCGCGCCGTGTGCGTGCTTTGACCATAAGGATATGGACGGGATAATCCAGAAGTTTTGAACTTTTGCAGTACACTTTTGGTAGTTTTAAAAATTTATGCGATCAATCATATTAATAAAATATAAAAATAAATACCTATAAATTTTTGTTTCTTTATATGTATGGCATTACTTACGCACAATTACATACTAAAACTTTTTAAAAGCCAAGAGGATAATATCAATTTTTACAAAGAGATTCCCATCTTGGACTAATAATTATCATTTCTTTAAAAAATGATTAGCTTTCATTTAATATTGTTTTAAACACATTTTGTTCCCGCCTAGAAGAATAGTGAATACTGGATGACATCACTTGCTTAATTACGGTTTCATTTATGATTTTTATTTTTATTATTTGAGGCTTTTTTTTATTTATTTTATTTCTAGCCCTTACCATAATGAGCTCTTTTTCATTTTTAAGTTGTAGCCTCACCACTTAAACAGGTTATAGCCTCACCAACCACTGAAAACTGCACCCCCCTCTTTAACTCTTTCCTCTCACCTTCCAGCCTCCTAAAAAACCCAACCCCGGACCTCCCTCTCTAAACAGTCAATGTGGGCACCATGGTTGAGATCACCAAGCAGGGTCCGCACCACATCAAAACGAACCTCACCTAACTTCTCTTGCTCATCCTTCAAAGACATACAAAGCCTCTGTGGAGAAGAATCCAACCCCCAACCCGCATCCCCCAAGTCTCCCTCCATTTTCCGCCGTGTCCGGATCTCCACTTCACTACTCCGTGCCTGGGTTCACCGTAATGCACCACAACCATGCATCACATTCCCCGGTGCCGATCAACGCATCGTGCTCTATTTCACGAGCCTCCGCGTCGTGCGCAAGACCTTCAATGACTGCAGGGTCGTCAGGTCGATTCTCCGAGGCTTCCGCGTCTCGATCGACGAACGAGATGTGTCGATGGACGCCCAGTTTTTAGACGAGCTGCAGGGGATCATAGGTTGTACGAAATTGAGCCTACCGATGGTTTTCATTGGGGGGAGATATATTGGCGGGGCCGAGGAGATCGGACGGCTCCACGAGAGTGGGGAATTAAACAAATTGATCGCAGGGTTGCCAGTGGTGGACCCGGGCGCATGTGATCTCTGCGGAGGGCTCAGATTCATTTTATGTGATCTGTGTGATGGGAGCCACAAAGTGTTCGTGGAGAAAATCGGGTTCAGAAGCTGCACCGTTTGCAATGTGAACGGTCTGATCAGGTGTTCTTGTTCTTTCGTGCTCCACCGCAGCCTCACCAAATAATAACGTAGGAAAACCCCTCAAAATAAGGTTTCTTTTTGTCCATTTTAAGGAGTACAGTTCATGAGAGAGCTATCTGTATCTAAATTGTTATTAATGGACCGCTCTTTTTGCCACATTGAATATGTTATTTACATCAAGACTCTCTTATCGTATTGCAAGTGCAGGCACAACGTGTTAGTAATAGTATGTATGTCCTGTTGGAAGTAGTACTTGTCATGTTCTTCTTCGCCAGGAATCCCTATTAACCCACCAACAGAGATTCATTATTATTGGAGTAGGAAAACTGGAATCGAATTGATTTTTTAATAAGAACTGGTTCATTCATAATTCATTGAATTAGAAGATTTAATTTGGATGAATTGATTTTTTAATAAGAACTGGTTCATTCATAATTCATTGAATTAGAAGATTTAATTTGGATTCGGAATGGTACAACCAAATAGAGAAAATATATATATATATTTATTTATATATGTAGTATATATTTTGTTGAGAATCATATATATATATATAGTATTAACTGTCAATGTGTGATCCATATTATTTAACCAAGATTGTGCTTGGACAGCAGGATGATCTTGGGAGATTGGCATAAACGTCTCTATAGTTCAAGTACTGTACTACCATATTAAAGAAGTTGCTTTTTGTGCGCATTGGGAATTTAGGAGCAGCACACTCTGGATAAGGCGAAAATTAATTACGTAAACTTAATGCACAAACATCTCTCTTCAAATCAAATGTAATAAATGACGGTCAGTCCACGGAATAAAAAGGGAAATAGATGTACTTAACGGTAACGTACACAGTAAAAACTTTGCTAATCTGCGTGCAAATTCCGTAAAATACATCCTATCAGGGCTCTAGAAAAAGGCTTAGAGAGAAAATGGGGGAACTTGTAATCTTGTTGGAGGCATTGTGTACGGGTTTTCTGCGGTCCTTGGGCCCAAATTGGGCCTACTTAAGTACTCGACCGAGTGTAACAACCATGCCATGTGCAATCCCGTTTCACAATTTGAATCAAATGGTTCAAACTAGGGGTGAAGAGTAACCGGCGGAACCGACCGGAACTGGTCGAAATAGTTGGAGAATCGGTCCGTCGGTGATCCAAAACCTTATTAAAATTAGTATATTTTCATTGCATATAAGTCTTTTTGTCATAAATAACTAGTCACGAGTAATCATTTTTCTTATTATATATATATATATATATATATATATATATAAAATATCGTGTTGCATGGGTTAAAAGGTTCTGCTGACAATTGGGAGTCACAAACACTCCATCTAGACGAACTTGACTTGGCTCTAAAAACAAACAAACAAAAGTGATATTTAAAGCGCCGGATATGAATAATTGGTGGGTATGCCGTATCGTGAATGTGTCAACAAAAGTAGTAAGTGATCAGTATGCCCCATCGTGAAGGTAATCAATATATTATATATAATATATTATGACTAAGTCAGGATGAACGTGTGTGGCTGGCAAGCCGATAAGGTGGGCAAACCAGTGGAATTAATATTGTTACCCATGTGAGCAAGGGACTCACCAAAAGACCATCTAAGAAATTCTGTATCATTGGAATTATCCTTCAAAACATTTGATTACCATATTTTCAAAACAATAATAAATAAAAAAACACTATGCAACATAAAACTCTAAGATCATGTTTGGATAGTAAAATGAAATGAAATAATTTTAAATAAAAATAAAAAATTGAATAAAATGAGATGGTTTTAATATTTTATTATATTTTGTATAAAAATTTAAAAAAATTATAAAATTTAGATAAGATGAGATAAAATTATTTTTATATTGAAACGGGGCATAAATCTTATAAATATTAATTAAGTTTTCTTTCTTAAAAACCAGTAGGGGTGTAAACTCAAACCGGAAAACTGGACCGGACCGAACCGGACCGGTTTTACCGGTTTTGAACCGGTCCGGTCCGGAACCGGTTTTTAAAACGTAAAAACCGGCCGGTTCCGGTTCCGGAATTTTTTGGACCGGACCGACCGGACCGGTTGATTAAAAAAAATAAAAAATAATATTTTTATATATAAGTTTTATACAAAATATTTTATATATATTAAATATTAATATATATAAGTTTTATATATAATGTATAATTATAAATTTTTATGTGAAATTTTATATATAACATATATATTCATATATGAAATAATTTCTTATTATAATTTATAAATTATTACATAAAATGTTAATACTAAATCACTAAAAGTTTATAACTAATACTAATATATAACTTATAACTATACCAATAGTCTAATATTAATACTATTATATAGTCTAATATATTAATAAAAGTATAAAACAATTTTTTTTAAATCAATTTTTTTTTTTTATAAACAAATTTTTAATGACAAATTGTGAAATTTATATTTTTAAAAAATCAGAAAACCGGACCGGAAACCGGTAAAACCGGAAGTACCGGTTTAGGAGGGTAACCAGTGCGTAATCGGTTTTGAAAAATATAAAACCGGTACATACCGGTTCGGTCTTAGATTTTATCCAAAACCGGACCGGACCGGACCGATTACACCCCTAAAAACCGGCAAGTTTAGCTCTAAAAAAGGGTCTTTATACGTAGTTTAAGGTTGTGTTTGGATGTTGAAGTGAGTTGAGTTGAGTTGAGTTGAGATGATAAAATATTGTTAGAATATTATTTTTTAATATTATTATTATTTTAAAATTTGAAAAAGTTGAATTATTTATTATATTTTGTGTTGGGATTTGAAAAAATTGTAATGATGAGTTGAGATGAGTTGAAAGTGGTTTAAGTTCCAAACGCATCCTAAAAGTAATAATTGACCTTTTTGTCAAAACAACGCCAGCCCCCATTATTATGATGACAAGGATATAAAATTAGAGAGGACGGGCACGTGCACAAGACGTAATCCTCCAAGCTGGAGAAACAGATAGAATTACGTTTATTATTTATTTTCTAATTTTATTCTTATCAAATTAGCACAAATTAAGTAACAATCAAACAGAATTTCCGTATCAATTAGGCAAAGGCGCAGTTTGCCAGTATGTACTATGTACAGGGAAGGGTGACGTGTCAGTTGAGCACTTTGGCCACTTAAAATGAATTAAAAATCCCGTGAGAAAATTCTAAGAACAGCTTCAAAAACTATGCAATCAATCATTTTCAGATACTTGGAATTTTTAGATCCTGGGGCCAATTAAACTTGTGATCGACCAGTCCTTAGAGAGCCCTCGACCCCTTAGAATTAATACAAATCCTTGATTTATTGCAAAAAATGAATCTCATCTATATATATATATATATATTGATGATTTTATATATGTTATTTTAAAAATTTACTCGTATACTTATATCTATTTTTTTTCCATGTACATGTCTAATTTCTTCTATTTAAAATGTTAAAATTCGATTAAAATCTCAAAAATGTCTTAAATTTCTCTGCAAATTATCCTGACTAAACTCTACGCCGTCGCTTTAAACTGCAATCAACTTGACAGAATTAATTGATTGATTTTTCTTCTTGAAGTTGAAGTAAATAAAACGACAGGTGCATAAATCAACTTCTAATTAGTTTCTAACCAAACAAAAATGATCATGTTGGTCGGGATATTAGTGATCCCAGGCCACCACCGAATTTAATTATGTTGGTGGCATTGAAAATTACTTTTAAATAACCAATAAATAATAGTCACACCATCCAATAAATTAAATAAACAAAACTATATACACAAGTACAAATCAAAAACATATATTCCATGACATCTATTATTCTTTCTTAATCAAAAACAAAATTTAAGCATTGAGATATGTTAATTGTTACCTTTCTACCTTTTACTCATTCTTTTATAATTTTTATAATTCCTATGATGTTATAATTAGTTGGTTGCTTAAAATCGCCGCAATAAACATGAGAAATCTGAAAAACTGTCGCATACCTGTGATCATCCCGTGAAAGTTTCGCGCAAGACACGAAACTAGCAAGTCTGAATTTTTCTTTTTTTTTTTTTTTTTTTTTTCTAATTTTTGGGGATGACTTGCAAGTCTACTTGAATGTTTATCAGTCACAACTCAGAATCATGACAGTTTCTTACCATCCAGCCATACCAAGTTGGAATTTTCTATTGCTCAGCCAAAAAATAAAGAAAGGAGAGGAATTTTCTATCAATGAAAGGGAGTAAAGGCCATTTTGATATGATGTTTATAGCTAAAAATTAAAATTCTCTGTAGTCTTTTGTTTTAGAAAAGTAAATGATTCCGGGTACCGTAAAGTGTAAACTTCCAGGAAGCTCAGCTCCTCACTTGTCCGATGATAAAGGTATGCGTTTTACCGGGTCTTCGTCTGAACATTGAGGACAACGCAAGGATAACTTTTGATTGCAAACAAAATATATGCCCACAATTCAAAATGATAGCAAACACACATACAACAAAGAAACAAAAATTTTGTCTGTTGGGTGTCATTTCAAAAAGTCGGTCTCCACCGTCCATATCTCTAAATTAAGGGTGACGAATCGTGTTTTAAAATCGTATTTGTATCGTGTTAAATTATAAATATTCGATTATATAGATTAATCTGAATTCTATTTTTTTAACTAAACGTGTTTTATAATTAGATAACTGGTCGTGTCGTGCTATTTGTTTTAACCCGTTTAATAATTAATTAGAAATAAATTAACACTACACCATCAATTTAAACTCGTTTTATGTAAATGGATGAACTATTACGCATAATTTATTTGACCTAATTAATATAATTTTACATAAAAATTAAAATTTATATTTATTAGTAGCCATAATATCTTTAAAAATATATATTAATATTTTTCAAATTTTAACATATATATAATAAAACTAATATTACAAACCATGTAATAACAAATATGAACATAGATTTAAAATTATAATCTCAATAATAAAAACATAAAAATATTGATAAATATTAATATTATAACTTAACAATAATAAGATTTTAATTTTAAAATAAAATCTAATCGAATTAAAATAGATTAATTCTGTATTAAATGAATTATCCCATTAATAAATTATGTATTAACAAATCAATTCGACCCGAATTTATTAATATCTAACTCACTTATCTGCGTTAATTCGCCAACCACGAAGAACGTACGTTGTCACTTTCGATAGGTGACGCTCTCTGCCCAAAGCTTTGGTCCCTAGAAGAAGTTGGACCTAGTCCACTTCGATCCCACACCATATGACCATACCAGTAGTGTAGACACTTCTTGCAGCGTTTTCTTTTTTTCCAGAAAGACTATATAAAAAAAAAAAAAAAAGGTAGTCAAATAAAAAGAAAACAAAAATAACGAAATCACACTTCCAGTGTACGCGTTTTCGAACTTTTTAGTGGGCCTAAATTAGCTTGCAACCACGCGAACATGGTTTTGGTTCTGATAGATATCCTCTCAAATTGTATTTTTTACACAATTTTTTGTTACGGTCTCTTCAACAAGTTGTGAGCTCCATTTTGATGCGATTAAACTCGGTTTATGATCACTCGTGCAAAAGAGTCGTTTGGAAAGGTCGTGTTCGTGATTGGATGAGACTTAAGAATGGAGCAGAACTGGAAACTGGGCCTTTTCGTAGTTGTCGTGGTGATGTACTTCTTGTGTCAGAGTTTCCATTGGAGTTGGTGTCTCAACGACGAAGGTACGGGATATAGGATCTGGGTTTTTCTTGTTCTTTTTATTTTTCGGTCTCCTCGGAAAGGGAAGGAAGAAATGATGAATGGGATATTTTTTGCGCAGGTTTGGCTCTGCTGAGGTTTAGAGAGAGAGTAGTGAGTGATCCGCTTGGCGCGTTATCAAATTGGAAAGAGGAAGATGTAGATGTTGATCCATGTTCGTGGTTTGGGGTTGCATGCTCAGATGGAAAAGTTGTGGTCTTGTGAGTCTTTTTTTTTTTTTTAAAGAATTTTATTACTCTATCTTCCGTTTGGTTGCTGAGAAGAGCTAGGAAAAGAAAAGGTTTATTTAGGACTCGTTTGGATTCGTAAGTGACCTCAGCTCATCTCAACTCATCTCAGCTCATCTCAACTCATCTCACTACTATTCAGCAACTTTAACTCATAAATCTCACTACTATTCACAACTCATCTCATTACTATTCACAATCCATCTCAACTCATCTCAGCTCATCTCAAATCATCTTCGAATCCAAACGTCTCTACACACAAGTTTACAATACAAAATGAAATATGAGTTTAAGTTCCATTCTCTGTTTTTTTTTTCCTCGGTTCTCTTGTCAATCAATCAAATGAGGGTTTTGGTTCATGTTAGAACTTCATTGTTTTATAGACTCTCTGCAAAGGAATTTTCTTGCCTTGTGGAGGTATAGTTCTATTTCTTGTAGTGGTTTATAGGTTTGGGTTAATATCGTACATCAACCTGGTAGACCATGGGTAATCCCCCATAAGTTGGAGGGTGTGCCTGGTTTTAAGTAACCTTTTGCTGGTTCTGACATGGAATTACTTTAATTCTACAATAAAACTTTTTTTTTTTTTTTTTGAAATCCAATTCTACAATAAAACTTGAATATAAAGTGTTTGGGTTTATTTCTGCATCCACATATTTAAAAACTTAAAAAAATTGCAGTTATTAATGCTAGAAACTGTGGATTTACCCCCTTTTGCCACAGTACCTCTTTCATGTCCATTCCATGCATTTTATGTTTTTGGAACTTCTATTTTTTTCGATGTATTTCAGTCTGGGTTCCAGAACTGGTATCTATTCTGCTTCATTTATCCAAAGTTTGCTTTTTTATCTTTGCCAGGAATGTAGACCAAACTGAAGGGACAGTTCGCAGGAGACTGTCGGAAAACAAAAACAAAACCAAATCACCACCTCCCCCCTCACCATCCCCATCCCCATCACCTACGCCAAGGCCAGAAAAGCAGCCTCCTGCTGGACAACGTTCATCTTCTAAAAAAAGTGCTCCACCTCCATCTTCCTACCCTTCGCTAGCGCCTCCGCCCAGAGAAAGCACCCCGTTATTGCCGAGAAGCTCCTCTTCAAATCGTCGCAGAGTTGCAATATTGGCTGGAGGAATAGGGGGCACCATTCTAATTTTAGTCATTGGTGTATATCTATGTATAATCAATAAGGTAGCTACTGTTAAACCTTGGGCCCCAGGATTAAGCGGACAGCTTCAGAAAGCATTTGTAACTGGTAAATCCTCTCTCTCTCTCTCTCTCTCTCTCTCTCTCTCTGAGAAGAATGGGAAAAAACCAAACAAAAGAAAGTTTTTTTAGACATCTTTATGTCATTTAGTTTGCCATCTCATTGTAATTGTTAACATGACCGTGCAAAGCTAATTTTAGAGTAGACATGAATGCACAAGTTACAAGCTATAAAAACCCTTCATTGGCAACAAATCATTCAATTCAAATGATCCAAAATCTGTCCTGGATGATTGTGATTATCCGATGTATGATTGGAAATTTGTATTGCAGGTGTGTCAAAGATCAAGAGATCAGAGCTTGAAGCAGCTTGTGAAGATTTCAGTAACGTAATAGGTTCTTCGCCAATTGGTACATTGTACAAAGGGACACTCTCTAGCGGAGTCGAAATTGCTGTGGCCTCTGTGGCAGCGCCATCTGCCAAGGGTTGGTTAAACAGTTTAGAAGCACAGTTTAGAAAGAAGGTATTTCAGAAACAAATTACATTAGATTGACAAAACATATTGCCTTTGGCCGTGTGTGAATTTTATGTGGTCCAAGAGTCCCTAATTGTTTCTGTGGCTATGGTTTCAGATTGACACATTATCAAAAGTCAACCACAAAAATTTTGTCAACCTTCTTGGATATTGTCAGGAAGACAAACCTTTCACCAGAATGATGGTATTCGAATATGCTCCAAATGGAACACTTTTTGAGCATTTACACAGTGAGTACCTTGCTTTCATTATTGGTATTCTTATGGACAGACCATAGATACATGATGAATTATCTAAAGTAATGGTGAACTACTTTTCCTTGAGTTGTTCACCAATTAATGTTTTTGGAAAGAAGTACTAGGTGGACTTGAGAAGATACTTTTGCTACTGAATAAATAATTTATGTTTTGCAAAGAAGCACAAGGTGGACTTGAGAAGATACTTTTGTTACTGATTAAATAATTTATGATCTTGAGAGAGAGAGAGAGAGAGAATGTAGTGGTTGCAAGGTTCTTAATTCACTGATTATGATATTCTAAGTAGCAGTTGCTTCAGCCTCACTCTCCGAGTCATCACAGATATTTTAACTAATAAGACATTTATCTTGATGCAACTTATCACAGAAAACAAATAAATTTATTTCTACATCATTAACTTTAGATGTCCTAGAGCGCCATAGTATTGTAACAGTGGTCCATTCATATTAGTCCCAAAGTGACTTTGGCAGTCTAATTTATTTCTGTTAAAGCTGATATGAACCTTCTCTTACAAGAAATGAAGAGATACTTATTTTGCATATAAACTTGGAGGCAAATGTTGGGTCGTGCATTTGACCTTGTCCTCAATTACTCTTACAGACTCGTGTATAAATTCTCTGTATCTTAGTCAGGGAAAAAAAACTGCCATGAAGTGATCTTCTTGTGCCAATGATGAGGCAACCTCTCAAATTAGAACAGAAAAATAGGATAAATGTTTAGAAGAGATGTTGTTTGTTTTGTATCTAGTCCTGGCCATTAAATGAATGACTAAGGCTGCTACATCATTAGGCTGTTGGAAATTTATACTCTAGTGAAGCAATGGTAGATTATACGCCATCTTTGAAATTAGTGTCTATAATGTTACTAATAAAAAAATTAGTGTGTATAAAGTTTATTTGCTCAGTTATTTGGAGGTGCTTTTGTCTTTCAGCTACTTATATTATTGTTTAACATATGTAATTTTCATGGGTCCTGCAGTAAAAGAGGCCGAACACTTGGACTGGGGAATGCGATTGAGAATTGCAATGGGAATGGCCTACTGTCTCGAGCATATGCACCAGCTGAACCCACCTATAGCCCACAACAACTTGAACTCGTCAGCTATCAGTCTCACTGAGGATTATGCGGCCAAGATCTCGGAGTTTACTTTCTCGAATGAGATAGTTGCAGCTGAGATAGAATCATCTGGATTAAACAATTTGCATACACCATCAGCATGCCCGGAAAGTAATGTTTATAGCTTTGGTGTGATATTGTTTGAAATTGCTACTGGTAGGCTCCCTTACTCCGTGAACAATGCCTCACTTGAAGACTGGGCATCTGCTTATTTAAGTGGGGAGGAACCGCTTAGAGAAATGGTTGACCCAACTTTGACATCCTTCCAAGAGGAGCAACTGGAGCTAATAGGTGAAGTGCTAAAATCTTGTGTCCACCCTGATTCTAAACACAGACCGTCAATGAGAGAAGTCTGTGTAAGATTGAGCGCCATAACTGGAATAACGCCTGAAGCAGCGAATCCAAAACTTTCTCCCCTTTGGTGGGCAGAACTTGAGATTGCGTCTGCAGATGCAAGCTAGCTAAAGTATACAACTTGAAATTGAACTTCAAATTGGGAGTTCATAGAAGGTGAGGCGCTAAAGAAATGTTGCTTGTACGTTGACATAGCTTGTATCTCCCAGAGTAGTAGGAATTACTTGTACAGAACTCGTGTATAGGGAAATCTGGCAAATCTTTTTCACTGTGATGTTTTTTGTTTATATTTGGTTGTGAAACTATGGAAGCAATAAGCACACAAAAGCATGCAAGTCAAGCTGATTAAAACCTTCTGTTTTCAAAGAGTTGCCGCAGCCAATCAATGTTTTGCTGTCCCCTTGACCCCCAATCTGGTTGGCCCTTCTCTCCTGCATGTCTTTGGTGTATATCCAGCCAGTGGCTGACATAAAAAAGACCTGGTAATGTTTTAGTTAAGAGTCGGGCGTCGCCACGACAAATTCTCCCCCAAATGCCTTTTTGATTTTTTCATATATATTTTTTTTTATCTTTAAACATTTTTTTTTATAAAAAAGATTACTTACTTGATCACTAAAAAAGAAAAAAAAAAAAAGAGAGAGAAAAGAAAAGAAAGAAAGAAAGGTGTTGTAGGTACTCTCGGGATCCAAGCATTTCTGTTTAGTTAAAGTTGAAAGCGTATCTATCCAAATCCTGCAAATTGTGCTCCGGTTGTGACAATCGCGTATCTATCTCTCTACGGCAAATGGTCTTCTTCATTGAAACAAAAGACAGCAATACATACTTAAAGTCTGAACTTCATTACATATTATACTGGTGGATCCTTTCCAATATGAAACTCCAACAAACACTGGTATTTTTATCAGTGGATGCTTCCATACAAGTTGTTTGAAATTGTTCATGGCGCAATAGAATTCGCACATCGTTAAATAAGTAATGACATCAAAATTTTTATCCTCGCAAATGTCATAGGCCAATGCCGAGAATATGTTGAAGATAATTAATTTGATTTTTATAATTATCAAATTACTTTGATTTGATATTATCTTGATTTAATTTTCATAATATTTAGGATATTTACTTTATCTTATATTAATGTAATTTTTCTATAAATATAAATATATGTCTTGTATTCAGTAATAATTGAGGAAGTAAAGATGTAGCACTCAAAGTTTTTTTTTTTCTTTTTAAAGTTAGGTATCAGAGCCCTTCTCCACTAGCTTTACCTCACAAAATTTTCATCGTCGTTCAATTCTGTATCGTTTCAAATCAATGCATTTGGAGTATCTCTATTAGCTACGAGACATTTTTTATTAAGTTTTGATTTGTAGTGAGTATTGTTTCTGTTTGAAACCTCAAATCCAATTTTGGCCCTTTGATTTTGGCTCAATAGTTGACCAAAGCCATATATAGCTCATGACCACAACTCCAGATTTGATGTTCCAATTGCCAGCCACTTTATCGTCAACACTATCATCTCATCGGCGATCAATTAATAAATATGAAGGTTACTTTTAAATCCAAGATTTCAAAATTCTCTATCTTGAATTTGAGAGGATGTTGAAAATAATATTAAATCAATAATTAGATTTAATATTATCTTGATTTGATTTAGATATTTATTTTATCTTATCTCAATGTAATTTTGTTATAAATAGAAATGTATGTTTTGTATTAAGTAACAATTGAGGAAGTAAAGAGGTAGTCTTCAAAATCTCTTCCTCTCTATCCTTCTTTCTCTCTTCTCCATCTCTTTTTCTTTTTTATATTTTAGTTTTCTATCATAATACCATCTAATTGGTTTTTCTTTTTTTCTTTTTCTTTCCCGTAGTCAACCTTTCTTATGGCTATTTCAAGAGATTTCCCTGGCATGTATAATAGAACCAGCAGCCACCCCCCAAAAAAAAATAAGAAAATAAATAAAAATGATTCAAAAGTAGAAAAGGTTGATATCAGTCATCAAAGGAGTCAATCCAACCTTGAACATCTTTCAGACATCTTTGTGCACCAAGGCATTGCCATAATTTATGGAACGCACACAGACCTCAAAACAAAGGAAGGTTGCTGTCTTTAGGGTACGTTTGGATGTTGAAAAGTGTTAAGAAGTGTTGAGAATGTTTGTGAATAGTTATGAGTAGAGATTGTAGTGAGTTTGTGGGTCCCATTGAGAGTATTTTGAGTTGTTTGGATGTGTGAAGTATGTTGAGTTGTTGACTTTTGAGTAGGTAGTTGAAAAATGTGTGGGTCCCATAAATATTATAGTGATTTGATTTTTAATAATAAATATTATAATGATTTTATTATAGTGATTTTTTAATATTAATAAATATTGTAGTGATTTTATTTTACTTTTATATATAATAATGATAAATATTATAATGATTTTATTTTTAATTTATATATAATAATGATAAATATTATAATGATTTTATTTTTAATTTATATATAATAGTGATAAATATTATAATGATTTTATTTATATATATATAATAGTGATAAATATTATAGTAATGTTATTTTTTATTTATATATTATAGTGATTCTATTTTTAATTTATATATAATAGTGATAAATATTATAGTATTTTATTTTTTATTTATATATAATAGTGATTTTATTTTTATTTATATATTTTAGTGTTTTTATTTTTTATTTATATATAATAGAGATAAATATTATAATGATTTTATTTTTTATTTATATATTATAGTGATTTTATTTTTTATTTATATATTATAATGATTTTATTTTTTATTTATATTTAATAGTGATAAATATTATAGTAATTTTATTTTTTATTTATTATATATTATAGTGATTTTATTTTTTATTTATATATTATAGTGATTTTATTTTTTATTTATATATAATAGTGATAAATATTTTTTATTTATATATTATAGTGATTTTATTTTTTATTTATATAATAGTGATAAATATTATAGTGATTTTATTTTTTATTTATATATTATAGTGATTTTATTTTTTATTTATATATTAGTAAATATTATAATGATTTTATTTTTTATTTATATATTATAGTGATTTTATTTTTTATTTATATATTATAATGATTTTATTTTTTATTTATATTTAATAGTGATAAATATTATAGTGATTTTATTTTTTATTTATATATTATAGTGATTTTATTTTTTATTTATATATTATAATGATTTTAGTTTTTATTTATATTTAATAGTGATAAATATTATAGTAATTTTATTTTTTATTTATTATATATTATAGTGATTTTATTTTTTATTTATATATTATAGTGATTTTATTTTTTATTTATATATAATTGTGATAAATATTTTTTATTTATATATAATTGTGATAAATATTTTTTATTTATATATTATAGTAATTTTATTTTTTATTTATATATTTTAGTGATTTTATTTTTTATTTATATATTTTAGTGATTTTATTTTTTATTTATATATAATAGTGATTTTATTTTTTATTTATATATTATAGTGATTTTATTTTTATTTATATATTATAATGATTTTATTTTTTATTTATATTTAATAGTGATAAATATTATAATGATTTTATTTTTTATTTATATATTATAGTGATTTTATTTTATTTATATTTAATAGTGATAAATATTATAGTGATTTTATTTTTTATTTATATGTAATAGTGATAAGTATTATAGAATGTTTGTGAATAATTATGAGTAGAGATTGAAGTGGGTTTGTGAGACCCATTGAAAGTATTTTAAGTTGTTTGGCATGTGAAATATTTTCAAAAGTACGAGAATATTTAGAAAGTGTTGAGAAACTTTTGATACCCAAACATAGCCTTATAATATACCACGATGAGGTCTGTCTAATAGAGCCCAACCGCAGCTTTCATGTCCATGTGTACGTCCCTGACCTTTGTGGGGTTTTGGGTCCTAAAATTTGAAGCATCTTTCCTCCAATCCATTATATAAAATTAAAAAAAAAAATTTGAAGATACGGTTTTCTTTCTATTATTATAGAAAAATTATTTTAGTCACAAAAATATTTTATAAAAATAAATCTATAAATTGAAATAGTTTGATGTAATACGTTTAAGTTATAAATATATTTTTATTATAAAATAGATCATACATTAAAAAAAGCATAACAAGAAACCCCAAATTGTCATACGCTAACGAATTATAAATCCTACTCTATCCCATATCTATTCGCCCCAAAGCACCTTCCAGTTTCTTTCTAGATCACTCTCCAAGCCCCCCACTCCCCCACCCAAATCACCCATTTCAAGAAAATGGCAAGCAGCCAGCTCTTAATCCTCTTATCATTGTTCATGCTCCTCCAGTTGGCTTTCCCTAGCATTACGGCTGCTGAGCAAGAGAAGAAGATCGATGTGGTGGTGGAAGGCATGGTGTACTGCCAGAGCTGTGAGCAAGCTGGAACATGGTCTTTGTTGGGGGCAAAGCCAATCCCTGCTGCCAAGGTCAGTGTCGTTTGCAAGAACCACCAGGACCAAGTCAGTTATTACAAGGTCTTCGAAACAGATGGGAACGGCTACTTCTACGCACAGTTCAAAGGCTTCAAAATGAGTCAATGTCTATTGGAACATCCACTCCAAGCTTGCCATGTTAAGCCCGTCTCTTCCCCTCTTCAAAACTGCAACCACCTCACCAATGTTAACTACGGTCTCTATGGCTCCACCCTTCGTTACGAGACCAAGAAATTATTAGGAAGCAACTATGAAGCCGTCATCTACGCTGCAGGGCCCTTGGCATTCTGGCCTGATCATTGCCCTCTCCCATCTCACGTCTAAATCATTTCTATTTATTACCAATTACCTTTATTAATTATTATTTTCTTCCGATTATTTCTTTTTCTGCCTGTACGTGGGGTCAACTCTCAGTTGAAGTACTTCTTGAGCTCGCCGTTTTGCTTCGTGGTTTTATGGATTAATTATTTAATGGTATTTCTTTGTGAAAATACAAGGCATTTGTACTGCTTCTTTTTTTTAATCAAAAACATTGAAACTTGTATTCATTCTTCTTCAACTGTTACATCTTTATCCTTTTAAACATAGTATTGTATACCTATAGGGCTTTCTTCTATCCAAATTCTTTCCTCATGTACAAGTAAAGAAGTTTTTGCTAAAAAGTTAGCTACACAGTTACATTTCCTATATGTATATATGGCTGTCCAGTTAGATCTATTCTTCAAAACCCCTTTA
The DNA here is from genome assembly GCF_001411555.2 of Juglans regia. Classification (NCBI taxonomy): domain Eukaryota; kingdom Viridiplantae; phylum Streptophyta; class Magnoliopsida; order Fagales; family Juglandaceae; genus Juglans; species Juglans regia. Next base: position 51,588,427 of record NC_049907.1, on the reverse strand, counting down.
GTGTCTTCAACCAGTTAACTATGCTATTCCCAGCTTGCTTCAGTACCATTCACTGCTTTAATCACACTCAGAGCATCCCCTTCAAAGACCACTTTCGATAAGTTTAACTCTGCACACAACTGCATAGCACGCCAAAGAGCCTGAAGCATATCACACTACTGCTTCTTGAATAAACTAAACCGTGCTCACTAACATTTTATAAAAATAAATTTATAAATTTACATATATTTATTATAAAATTATTAGATATAAGTCTTAAATAGACAAATCTCATCCAAATTATTTATAAAAAATAATAAATTTCACTAATAAAAAATTATTATTATTATTTTACATTTTTAAGGAAAAATTATTTTTTTACAAGGTCTTGTATAAAATTTGTCTATTTTAAACACATACAAGTCATTTCTCCGTCTCATATTCTTGCAGAACTCACGAAGATGCTTTCAAACTCCATTTTAAATAAGAAAAATTTTATTCATCATTCAATACATCACACATTATATCTATTTTTTTTATCATAATAAATATGTAGTGTATCAACAGTAAGTAAAACAAATTAATTAGTTTAATAAAAATAAAATAAAATTTAAAATTTAAAATATATAAAATGTGTAATATATGATGATTAGCATCCCTCCACTCCCAATACGCTAAGGAAGACCCTCAAATCAATGTATTAATGATATATAGCTAGGGATGTTCCGTCTCGGGATATGTTTTAATTTCGGGGATGCATAATATTCCAAGAGCACAATTAGTTCAAAGAGATGTATAAACCAAATATTTATTGTAAAGAACATTCTTATTGGATTCTCCTAAACTCTTTTTCTTTATAATTTGAGAAAAAATTTAAGAAATATTCTCAAAACTTCCATCCATTCGAATCCTTATTTTAGAAAAAAATATTTAGGGGATGAATTTGAAGAATTACTATTCATCCCCTAAATTATTTTTATCAATATTTTATTTATTTCAATTAAATTAATTCTTCTTCTAATCATCTACATTTTCTCTCATACTCATATTTGTTATAGTTTTAAAAATAATTTAAATAACTATAAAAATATAAAAATAATTAAAAATAATTTAAATAATTTACATTTTTATTTAAAATATTCACTGGAGTAATAGTTCAAAACATAATAAAAAATATTGAGTAGTTAAATTTGTAAATGAAAATGAGAAAAAATAATAATAAAAAAAATATAAAAATATTATTTTAAAAGAATAGAAAATAAGATATAGAAGATTTTTAAAAAAATATGTATAATTTAAAAAAATATATTTTTAACTAAATTATAGAAAATTTTATGAACACTTAGTGTAAATGCTCTAACGCAGTTATATCTATTGACGCGAACAGGTGACGTAACATAGGTAAACTTCGCCTTTACAGATAAAGACAATTAAAATACACAAAGCAAAACGAAAAGAAAAAGGCAATCGCAGACCGCACTTTTTTAGTGTCCATGGCACCATCCCCAACTGTCACCACCGCCGCTCCCAACTCTCTCTTCTCTCTCCTCTCTAATCGCCCGGGATGTCAAACTCAGTCGAAGAAAAACAAGCACAAACCCCACCAAAACCTAACTCCGACCATGAAGACGAAGAGGACGAAGATGAAGATGAAGATGAAGAGCAAGAATTGCCATCGAATCCCCTATCCCGAGAGGCACAACTACGCGCGCACAAGTCGAAGATCGACTACCTCTTCCGTCGAATGCAGACCGAGACGGTCCATCTCCGAGTCCACGACGTGTTGATCAAGGGTAACGCCAAGACCAAGGAGTGGCTCATCGAGGCCGAGCTGGAGGACGTGAAGAGTGCCACCACGTTACAGGGGCTGCTCGAGGCGGCCGGGATTGCTAATGCGAGGCTTCAGCAGCTCGATATTTTCGATTCCGTTAGAATCACGCTCGATTTGGGCCCGCCGGAGCTACCCGGGACTGCAAGTGTCATAGTCGAGGTTGTGGAGACTAGCAGCCCTATCACCGGAGAGTGCGGCGTGTACATGAATACCGCGGTACGATGTCTTTTTCTCTGCTTTTTGGGATTATGATATTGGTACCGTTTCTCTTTTTTTGTGTTTGGTTGCTGGAAAATTGAGTTTGTATGCATGTATGTATGTAACGATAACACAATTACATTGGCATTTAAAAACTTACACATACTCGTTGGCACTTGTGACTATTTATGGAGACTTGAACATCATAGTCATGTGTATTGAAGTTGCCAAATCAGGCCAATTATGGGGTAGCTTGGGCCTTATGTCTGCAATCTGGCTAGACATGCCATATCTTTGAAGTTATACGAATCGAATTACCTATTAAAAAAAGGGACTCGAATGCTGCAAGTAGTTGTTCCATTGAGAAAAATGTATCTGTTTTACCTATTAAAAAAAAATGTATCTGTTTTACTGTCTGTCTCTTTCTCTTCCTCTGCATTTGGGGTTGGGGGGGTTGGTCATCTAAGGTAGAGGTTAGTTGTGGGCTAAGAACGTAGAAGGGCATTAGGGAGTGGTAAATACTTTTGACTGATTTATCATCTCGAGGATTGTAAATGGGAAGAGGGTGAAATTTTTCTGTAATATGGTCTAGGTGTGAGCCCTTCACTTCGTTTCTGGATCTTCTTAAGTCGTCATTTCTCAATTGATCTAAGCTTACGTGTTATATTGGTGGTGACTGTTGAGGGAGCGCTACATTTATATCCTGTGTTTATATAGTTTTAACAGGATTGGGCGTGACTACTTTTTTTCTTTGGCCTTGACCAATAAGGTTGACGCATGCTCTTTTGCTGCTTATGCAGTATATTTCTCATGCCTCATTTACAGAGGCCTCTATTAGCATGTACACTTTCATGTGGCCAAATGTGTAAGGGGATGGATTTTCAGTTTCACACTTTGATGTCTGCGTCAAGTAGTAGGCACAATCAAGGTGGAAAGTATTGTAATGTTTATGCTGGCTAATATATATAATCTCAGCTGGTCAATATGCTATGCTATTAACTTTTGGAGCAAGTGGGTGTATGATTGCTGCATCTCTTGATTTTTGAAATTTTACAATGGTTTCGTAGGCTAGATCTGCCATCTTCGACGGTTCTCTCAAGTATAAAAATTGCTTCGGTTACGGGGATGTGTGGGATGGGTCGGTGGGCTATGCTCCCAACCAAACATCAGAGGTTAGTGCTGGTGTGTTTTTGCCCAGATTCAAAGGATTGTTAACTCCTGTGCTGCTACGAGCATCCCTGCTTTCCCAAGATTGGCAAGAGTTCTCTTCTTACAAAGAAGGATTGCTGGGTCTTTCTCTTTGCTTGTTTTCCACCAGGCACCATGACTTAGTATATAATCTTGGATGGCGTACCCTAATGGATCCATCAATAATGTCATCCAGGTCAGTAAGGAGGCAGCTTGGACATGGTTTGCTTTCATCTTTGAAGTACACATTTAAGATTGACAGGAGGAATTCACCCGCGAGGCCTATCAAAGGATATGCTTTTGTTTCTACTACTCAAGTAGGCGGCCTCTCACCAGATCACAGAAGCTTGAGATTTTTGCGCCAGGTTTATTAGTTATTTGCTTTTCCTTTTGGTTTTCATCGTAACTTTTCAATTGTCTCGAAGCCTATTGTTGTGTGAAATAATTATTTATTTCCTCGTGTGTGTAACTGGTATATCAAGTGTAGAGCTGTGTCTGTGATAATGCACACACAAAGGTGGTGGCACCTTAATTTTCAAATGATTAACTACAGGTCAAATTGTGAAGTGAATCCTTGTATAAAGAGATTCTTTGCTTCAGGCCTAATGAACAATGCTATTTGTATGCATGATTGTTGTAACGCATCAATGGAAAGTACAAACCATATGACCTATACTCCAAAATGATTAGTTAATGATACAATTGGAACCCCATTAGAACCTTATAAAAAACAAGAACTCCTCCTATCCAAGCAATGTGGATCCTATACATCACTTACTCTTATCCTTATCATATATCATATGAAATATCACAATCTCCCCCTCTTAAATTCCCGACTTCTTCATTAGGCTAGTCAATCGTAGGTGGCATGACTCAAGTCCCACATTTCTAGTTGGCATAGGCTCTGATACCATTTATACCGCCCCAATGGAAGGCCCAAATCACGTGGCCTATACTCCAAAATGACTAGTCAATGATACAATTGGAGCCCCATTAGAACCTTATAGAGAGCAAGAAATTCCCCTTCTCAAACAATATCAGATCTCATACACCACCTACTATTATCTTTATCATATGGGGTATCACAGTTGTGCTCTTATGATATAAAAATGACTTAGGTCTCGTTTGTTTTTGCAGATGAGATAAGATGAGTTGAGATTAAATTTAAAAGTTAAATAAGATATTCTTAGAATATATTTTTTTAATATTATTTTTGTTTTGAGATTTGAAAAAGTTGAATTGTTTATTTTATTTTGTGTGAAAATTTGAAAAAATTGTAATGATTAGATGAGATGAAATAAATGGAGAGGAGTTGTGAAAACAAACGAGGCCTTAATGTACAAAATGATCGGCGTGCCTTGGTTTTTGACTCCCACTTTTCATAAACTCTGTTACTCTATACCATATTGAAGCTGCCTACCTGCTCAGAGGATATTTTATTAATCATTGGTTTTTGTTGCGTCTTACCTATGCTAAGGGATTCCGATTTATGGAGTTATTATTGTGGTAGCTTCATGGATTTTAACCTGGAAGTTGATATAACTCCACTTTAGTCATGTTCTATATTATATATATATATATATATATATATATATATCATTGCTTATGGAATTTCTCTCTTAATCAGGAGTTAGATCTTCGGTATGCAGTCCCTTTTGGCTTTTATCATGCCGCACTCAATTTTGGGATCTCCGGTGGTGTTATATTTCCATGGGGCTGTGGATTCTTGAACAAGCCCTCTCCCTTGCCTGAGAGATTCTTCTTGGGGATTGATTTCTCTCCAATTTGCACTTTGGGTGGCCCAACGACCATTTGGGGATTTAAGACAAGGGGACTGAGACCTGCAGAGCCACTAAGACAAATTAGAGAAAAAAGTAATGATGAGAATTCTGGTTTTCCTGGAAGGGATTTTCTTGGAGGAGACCTTGCTGTTACTGCTTTTGCAGACCTTTCTTTTGATCTTCCAATTAAGTTGTTAAGAGAACGTGGAGTCTATGGACACATTTTTGCTGGTGCTGGGAACCTCGCTAAACTAACAGAGAATGAGTTCCGAAATTTCTCTTTTCGCCAGTTCTTAGAGTCATTCCGAAGCTCTGTAGGAGTTGGGATTGTTGTTCCCACTAAACTTTTCCGCCTAGAGGTAAGCTATATGTCCTGGTTTTCTTTATATTAGAGTACACACTCTGAGTGATGGTCTGTGTTGTATGAATGAGGAAGGAAATAAGCACATTGTCTCTTAAGATTTCTGTTTTACAACATTTCCCTTATATGAAGTGAATATCTGGAATTGCTTAAAAGCTGATTTTATTAGGGAACATAATAGCATTCGATAGAGAGTAATGCTTTCTTTAAAATGACACGATTTATCTGTGTATGTGTGTCTGCGCCTGTGTGCTTTCTGTGTCCTTGAAGTTTTCCCTGATGCTCCCTCACCTTTAAACCTTCATGCCATGTTCATAAATGTTACCAAAAAATAGATAAAAGGTGGTGGTAGTAATCATTCGTTGAAGTTTTCCCAATACACTTCCTCTACTCTGTAGTTGTTTCAGGAAATTTCTTATCACTTATATTAATGGGTTATGAAACAGGCATTGGTTCCTTTGTAATTGTAACTGGGATGTGATACCATTGGGTGTGATGGAATGGTTTATTCCCCCTTCCTCAGTCCCTCCACCACTTTCTCTTTCTCTGGTTCCTGCGCTTCTATTTGGCTGCTCATATTAGCAAGCATGGTTCGTATAATTTCTAAACTAACAAGGCTTGATGTTGTTGTCAGGGCAACTTCTACTACATGCTCAAGCAAGATGATCATGACCGCGGCAAGACTGGCTTTCGGTTTAACTTTTCTTCTCCATCATAGAGTCTGAATTTTTTTCCCTGATGATTGATATTTGGAAGCGTTCAGGTTATACACGAGTATTTTTTAAAAAATTAATTAGATTGTTCTCAACACTGTCAGTATGGACAAGGGAATGTTATCTGCACTCTGATATTCAGACTGGAAGTTTAGTAAGCATGATGTTTACTGAAATTGAGGGAAATGTGTTTCAGTATTGGCATAGATTTGTTGCCCTTGTCTCGTTTGTTTTCACAACTCCTCTCAACTTCTCTCATCAGTTATCTCATCTCATTCAATCATTACAACTTTTTCAAAATTTCATACAAAATAAAATAAAAAATTCAATTTTTTTAAATTTTAAAATAAAAATAATATTAAAAAAATAGATGGAGAGATTTCTTGCAAAATAAAACAAGAGTATTTAAAAGATATATATTTGAATTGTAGACAAATTTTTTTCAAAACTTTTCAGAAAATTGAAAACCAAATACTACTAATCTCATCGAAATTCAAGCTTGATCGGTGAAGAATAGGGCAGACCTGAAATTTGTCTCAACAACAATTATTGAAGTGGAAAGGGAATAGAAGAATTTAAATAAACGCTAATTAAATTCATGGGTATATTTTCGTGTTTTCCTTTGTTCTTGTCCTTATAGTACCGTCATTCAATTCATGATTCAACCATGAGTTACGCAAAGTCTTGTGTCCCCACCGGTCGTGTGTTCTGAGAACTGGCCATAGTCTTTGTTTAATAGGCCAGCAACAGAAACTTCGTGTAATTCGACCCGTTCTTAAATCGAGGCGATCGATATATATGGATGGGACAGGTAACACGTACGTTACTATTGCGGGGCACCCAAATTGCTTGAAAATTGAAGAGGCTCGGAGCAAGCGAGACCACCCACCCAGCATTCAGCTTTGCGTCATGTAACCAGATGCATGCAAATTCGTATGTAATTTATGCTGAATTGATCAATGAATAGTACTACTCCATGATCTATATATAGTTATTTAAAATAATATTTATCAAACGCATGGGCAATATACCTTTACGCTCATGAATTTATAAGAGTATTGACATTAGTCAAAAGTCTAGTCAAATATAAAATATAATGAATTTTATAAAAAGAAAGCTGTATTAGATTAATCAAAGAGATAAATGTGAAATTTTGAGTTACAGTAAATGTATAGGTTTCTTTAAATTTAAAGGGTTACTATTTACTCATCAAATCTATTTTTTATTCACTTTTAATCTCTAATGATATTTTTTATTCACGTTTAATTTCTAACTATCTTGTAATAATAAGGTAAGAATCAAATTAAATTATTAATTAATATATAATTAATGTAATTATAAAATATAAAAAAAATAAAATATTATTATTAAAAAAATTATATTATATTATTATTTTGATGAATTTAATAATTAATTTAATATAAAATTTTAGATATATAAAAAATATGTACTTTTTATCAAAATTTAAAAATAAATTTAATCAGACCAATACTAATTCCCTGAGTACGCACTCAACCATATATTTTCTGAGAGGAAATTTATATAACCTATCCACCTCGATCGACTCAAGATCTTATTGCATGGGTCGTTAGTTGCGGAAATTTGGTTGGTCTCAAAACGCGTGAGTATTGTATCAGACAACTCATGATCTTTTGGTACATCATATTTGAAAATTTATGGCAGTAGTTGTGACTCTTGTAATTCATCCAAACTATATATATATTTCGCTTAATTATAAATAATTCAGCCCGCAAATCAATCAATGGAGGGTGAGCAACGGAAATGCATGATGCCGTCAACGCATGCCATGCCATCATATATATCATGGTTGCATGCATAAATGATGAAGTAGTAATAGTTAGGGGTACACGTGTGAAAAAGACAGACATCCTCGTTATCAATGGATGTAGATCCGCATTAATAGGCTCACGAATTCTCATGTACATAAAAAATAAGATAAGAACACGTACAGAAGATAAAACACAGGTACTGTTGGGAGTTTATCTCTCAGGTTGGGATTCTTGGGGAGCTTGAGGCCGAATCTTTCAGACCATCCTGTATTATAATAGTCTTCACAGGCAAAGCAAGCTTTGCCATCGTTAAAAAATGCTTGCTGCCACGCATTGTTTTACCACAAATACTTCGATTTTGACAACCATCAATCACACCAACACTCTTAGTTATCTATCATTTTTATTGGGACTTATGCCATCTTGTTATCTTAAATATATATGAGAAGGAGAACGGAAACTATTTAGAAATTAGGGTTTTCGATGCTTTATTCAACCGTTCATACTGGTTTTGGCCATTCAGGGACAGGGTAATACCCGATTGAAGAGATAAGTTATTGCGGCCAAAGGATACAGATTTTGAGATTAATTATTATTATTATATATATACATATAGAACTTTATGGAGTATATATTGTCCGTATGCATGTTTCTCCTTGGGATATAAGCATTAATTTGTTTTCTCCACAAGCCTTTCCAGGGGTATACAGCATACTATCTATCAACGAAGACCTTTCCAAACATAGCATTTCTTGGACGGCTGTGATTACTCTCAAGATGCTCGTGATATATGCATTGTGGGCTGGAGCCTTTTTAGTTAATTAACCTACCTTTAGTGGTTATGCATCATGGCGCACGAACAAGGTTGCCGTGGAGTCTATAACTGCATCTGAAGTACATGGATGTGGGTGGAATATTAATTAAGATTCATGCATGCAGGCCGGCGAAAATATTTACTAAAATCCATCAAATGTCAACTGTCGTGTAGACTACGGGATTCATGATGCTATATATGTTTAGAACGGCTTGATAGAGACCACAAAGGTCGATAATCATGATACACGTGATGCCATGGGGCTTAAAGCAATAATGAAACTTTTTCAGTGGATCTATAATATTAGTATGCTTGGGATCATAGGACTTGCATGCATGCTTGGTTATATAGGGCTAGCTATATATGGTGATGATGCGAGAAAGGTACGTAGTACAAGGGCTTCGCTGACTGAATTTCTGATACCTTTCTGATCATTCTTGCGCCTAATTTAGGGATGAGATTAATGTGAATTCACCAATTGGCATGCATGTCAGCTAGCTGTCGCCACTGACGCTCATGAAGTACTACTGGATCATGATGATCTTCGATCTTCTCTCTCGTTTTGGAGCACTAAATAAAAACAATCAGGAAGTACTTAATTCTAATTAATATACTTAAATTAGCTTCCTTGAATTTACCTGTAAACCAACTTTATTTTTGGCTTTGACACTCGGGAAAAACTGAAAGTGGCTGTATTCTTTTTTAAGGCCGAGTATGCGTTTTATTTTTCATGGACCATGACATTTCAACCAACTGGGAGACGTGATAGCATGCTTAATTATTATACTGATTCCCGTGGATTCATGCCTTTGTCAGTGTCTTTTTAATCTCAGATGCTCAGGAGACGATAATTTTCTAAATTTCTAATTAAACATGCATGCTAGTTGTACTGGTCCATCCTACATTTGGTCCTTATACCGTATATATAATAGTTTAAGATGCAAATGAAAACTCCCAGATCAAGCCATAAGCAGCATGATCTACACCAAGTGAAACCACACAAATATTTTGGTTTCTTTCCAAAAAAAAAAAAAAAAAAAAAAATCTTTGAAAAATTTATAAAAAAAAAAAAAAAACCATCATAAAAAAGTGTTAAAGTTGGATTGATGAGTCAGATCAAAACAAAAAGAAAAACGAATAGATTAGTTAGATCAAAACCAAGGAGAACAATTCAATAATATTCTACCTTAAGTTTTTTTATCTATAAAACGAGCACTACATATCCCTAAGTAAGACCTATTCGTGCCTTATTTTTCTTTTAGATTGCGTTGGGAATTACGTCTACCCATTTAATAATCATTTTGAAATTTTATTTTCCTCGAATAACTTCGTTTGAATTCAAATCTCAAGTCAACTATTATTATTTCATCATTATAAATTTTTTAAATTTTTACATAAAATATAATAAACAATTCAACTTTTATTCTGTTATTCACAAACAATCTCAACTTATCTCAACTCATTTATGAATCCAAACAATAGCGTATTTCTGACACCGTGTCTAAACTCTCGGTTAATTAAGAATGATAAATGATAAATACATATCACTTTTTACAACACTGTACACAATAATGTTTTAAAATGAGAAATATTTTTGTAAAGTACTTTATAAAACAATTTTTGTAAAGTATTTTATAAAACTAACATCATTTTACTAAAATATCCTTATTTTTTAACATGTATTGTGAAATATATTGTGTGGGTATTATTAGTATATATATATTTATATATATATAGTTAATTATGACTCCCATGCATGTATGAACTAATCAATTAAGACTCGTTTGGATGCAGAAACACTCTCAACCCATCTTATTATTACGATTTTTTCAAATCTTCATATAAAATATAATAAACAATTTTATTCAACTCACCTCATCTCATCTCATCTCATCTCACTATCCAAACAAGACCTAGTTAGTATTTTTTAATTATTTTTTTTGCATCGTATGTACGCATATATGGTGAGGTTCGAAAGTAGGCTGATGGAGATTTAGATAGTAAGTTGAGATGATATGAAAGTTAAAAAATAATTAAAATATTATTTTATTTTAAAATTTAAAAAAATTAAATTATTTATTATATTTTATATGTTAATTTAAAAATTATAATAATTAAATAAAACCAGATTAATTGAGTTAAAATATCGTAAAAGTGTGGGAGGGAGAGTCTAGAAGAGTACTTCGCGCTGTGATTCTCAATGGAAAAATAGTATTGGCAATGTGGCATATAAAATAACAATTCTGCTACAGGTACCCGTCCTTGGGTACCTGCCTGTTGCGGAATCGCTGACGTGGCATTAGCCACGTCAGTTTTATATTATATTAGAGAAAAAAAAGGAAAATGAGCCGATTTCAGAGCGCCAAATTGATTTCTGATTTCAGAAATCAGAAATCAGAACAAAAACAAACTAGAAACCCACTTGAAACCCAGAAATTTCAGATTTCAGAGCGCCAAATTGATTTCTCTCCATACACGCACATAGAGAGAAACTGCCCAAGGCATGTTGCTGCCACCAGCCACTGCACGAAACACTAGCCTACATGCACGTCCAGCCGGCCACCCGAAATGTTACACACCCCAAGCCAGCAGCACACGTACCTGTCACCAATGACGGTTCTACAATACTTAGAGTACTGGAGCCACCTCGTGCTCCTTAAAAAACGCCGCACATAGACAATCGGCCCCCATGTCGCATGGCTTCTCACCACCGCACCCGAAGAAACCCAACCCTACGAAGACCCACGCCACAACACCTGATGAGTCCAGCGCAGCCCATCTTCACCATGAACTCCTGAACCACCATACACAACTGCTCCTCCACAGCTAAGTCGCTACACTACCGTTGGACAATCCCACTACCGCTACAGCTCAGCCGAGGCCATGCCATGGAGAAACACGTGTTTCACAACCAGTGCTTCCGGGTTCTCTCCAGTGAGCGCAAGCGTAGCACCGGAGTCGCCATTTTCCTTAGCCATAAAGCCACCGTGCAACATCGACAGCTGCCACCACGTTGCCTTGCACCTCCATGCCCAGCCACCGATAAGTCTTGGGACGTGAAGAACCCTGTTTTTCACACCGAAAACAGAGCATCAACAGCCCTGGGTTCACCTCGTTCGGAGACACCTCTCGGTGCTAGGTCCTCCACGTTGTTACCACCGGCACAGAAAACTTCGACGGTCACTCCACGCAGCTCCAGGTCCGCCGTGTCCCTCCCGGTAAGCCACGTCAAGCTGTTCTCTCCCTTTTCTCTCAGTCTCTCTCTCTCCCTCTCTCTCTTACTAGTGCTCAGCCACTCACCTTGCCGTTGTAACTACCGCATCCGTCCAGCTCGTCGCAACTCCTCTCGGTGAGCCTCCGTCACATAGCGTCTGTTTTTCATCCAGCTAAGCTGCGTGAATCGTCTTTGTTGGGGTTCCATGGTCTTCTTGCTGAGGTGAAACTCGCGTTCAAGTGAACTGGGAGTCTTATTTCGTGATTCCAAAGTCTAATTTCAAAAGGCGTTTCTGTGATATTTCTAGAAGCCAAACGGAAGAAAGGCGGAAGGGATTATTAAAACCGCACCGTTTTAATAATCCCACATGGACTCCTGTGTATGCAAGGGTACCCCTCCCTTGTACAAGTAGAATTTTTGATAAAATAATTAGTTGGTGAGTGGCAGGCTGCATATATTCGGGAGACAATGCTACAGCCTACAGCCACAGGGGTGGAGACTGGAGACTGTCCACTCCTCCTTCATTTGATTTTTTTTTCCCATAAATTTTTTTTGTACTTATTCTCAACGTCGTTTTAAAAAAAAATTCTTTAATAATCAAGTAAAATTAAAAAAAATATCAATCGACTTTTCTATGAAGAATAACTTCATTTAGATGTTAAATTGAATTAAATTGAAATGATAAAATATTATTAAAATATTATTTTTTAATATTAATATTATTTAAAAATTATAATAATAAATTAATATGAATTTAGATAGGTTTAAGAAGCAAAGAGTATTATCCTATCTTTGGGTAGAGCCAATCTCTAGCTAGCTAGCTATTTGGTGACTGATTATCCTTCGGCTTTAACACATGCTTTTGGCTTGGTACTGATCTCTCTGATCTCCAAAGTCAGAAAATCCTAACTAAAAGTATCTCTCCCACTGGATTTCATGTGAGATTTGAAATGAAGTAGTTATTTTTTTAATTTCTAAGAAAAAAGTTCTCTCTCCCTCTCTCTCTCTCTCCCTGCATCCGGTGCATGGCATTTTGTATTCTTCCATTCACACGTCACCTGCAGCTAGCACCGGACAAACTCATCCTTTTTCTAGATTATATTCTTATTATTAAGTTGTTGTGTGTATATATATATATATATATATCATGATTATATATAGTCATAGAATATATAAATATCATGTAGTTGTTTTAAAAAATAATAAGGTCTATTATTAAAAAATTAATTTTTTTTATGTAAGTTTAATATTTATTTATTTTTTTAAAGTAATTACACGGCACTTGTACACTCACGACTGTAACTATAATTTTTCTTAATATTTATGGGATAAGTGAGATTATAAAGAAAAATTATAGACATAAGCTTTACACCCTACACACCACTTAAAAATATTTGATTTTATTTTTTTACCCTCATATTTCATATTCGAATTATATTTTATATTGAATTCGAATATGAAATATAAAGATAAAAAAGTAAAATTATATACTTGTAAATGATATGTAGGGATGTGAAAATTTTGTGTAGCATAACTTGATTATAAATAACAGAATTAAATTAAGAATTTATAGATTACGTACGGATCGACCACCTAATTATCAATTAGGCAATTAAGAATATTATACCATCAATTTCCGATACATATTACATGTAATATTTAATTTCCGTTAGATTACAAATATTGCATCATTAGTACGTAGAAGATACGTACCTTGTTTTCTTAACATATAGGATCCCGCTAGCTAGCTACTAGGCTTGCTCAGTGTGTGCTGGGTGTGCTTCTAATACAAATTCTATATATATTTTTCAATTATTTTCTAAATATTTTTTCTAAATACGTTCTAACGAATAATACTATATATAATTGTAGAATGCGTAAATATTATACAGTCGTTTTGAAAAAGAGTAGGGTCTACTCATAAAAAATTAATTTCTTTTCATGTGGGCTCTATATTTATTTACTTTTTTTAAAATAACTATACGATACTTACACACTCACAACTGTAAGTATCATTTCTCTATTTTAATACCCACTTAATTAATTAACTGAATTGGTCAAGACAAAATTACTAGACATGCTAGCATTTTCCCTCTAATTTATAACCTCCATATACGGACTAATTTATCTTTTTGGGAGAAAGCTGGTGGTGGGAGAGGAATTAATATTATTATATTGATGTATGTATATACATAAAGGCATCCACGTACGTGTTGCATCATACTTATGCAACTTATGTTATACACACGAATAAAAAAGTTTTAAAATCGGTTAGTTTGTTTTTATTTCATTATTATAATTTTTTTAATTTTTAATATAAAATAAAATAAATAATTTAATTTTTTTAAATCTTAAAATAAAAATAATATTAAAAATTATATTTTAACAATATTTTATTTAATTTTTTAATTTTAATTTCTATTCATTTCATCTCGTATCTTAAAAACAAATAAAAACGAAGAGAGAGAGAGAGGGTACCTTTGTTTCTCCAAATGTCAAAGGAAAGAGTTTCCATTTCCAACCAGTTGGGTACCTATTTCTGCGAGCGCTCAACTGCAATATTCTAATGAACGGAAGTGAGGATACTGAATTTTGCAAAACATGTTCTTCGAGCAAGAACAGTGATGATGAGGAAGAGGCTGAGGATACTGTTAATGAAATTGGCAAGCTGCAGAACGGTGGAAACTCGAACAATAGCACAGTCGAGAGTGAAAAGAAGGAAGCTTCTGGATCTGTAAGACAATACGTACGTTCTAAGATGCCGAGACTCCGGTGGACTCCTGATCTCCATCTTTGCTTCGTTCACGCAGTTGAAACTCTAGGAGGTTCAGAGAGTAAGCATTAATTTAGATATTGTCTCTATTTAATAAATCAATGAAGCGTGCATATGCCATATATAGTACACTGAGTACTGATGATTATAGCTAAAAACTATATACGTATGTTCCAAAATATATTGGGAATTTCAATGGTGCAGAAGCAACACCAAAGTTGGTACTTCAATTAATGAAAACCAAGGGTCTTAGCATCGCTCATGTGAAAAGCCATCTACAGGTACTTCAATAACAAAAAAATACCCTTAATTTGGAAACTTCGTAAACTGATGAATTTCACAAATTCAAGATTTTTTTTAAACACTTAATGTTTTAATTTGTTTTGTAAGATGTATAGGAGCAAGAAGATGGACTCCAGCAATCGAGGTTAGCTTTTTCGGCATCTTCGATTGGTGCAAAATCTAGGGTTTTTTTGGGTTTTATTTTGGGTGTCCTTCCTTTCCCCGGTTTAACGGGTGGTCAGTTGCGACAGAGCAAGGGCTTTTCATGATGGAAAGCGGAGATCACCATATCTACAACGTTAGCCGACTTCCCATGTTACAAAGTTTCAATAGTCAAAGCCCTGTGATTTCTTCTGGCAATTTAAGGTATGATCTTGCGAATCCTTAACTAACTTTCGAGTGCGAAATTTAGGGTTTTTTTTTTTCTATATATTACGAAAACAATAAGATCATAACCAGCTGTGTCTTTCACTCAAGATATGATGCTTCCTTGAGACGGCACGACAATCAGGCACAGTACTGGAAATGGACTCTTGGTCGCGCTAGTAATGTTGGACTCTTTGGTTCGGTCGACACTCGCAGATCAATAATTGGAAGCAACGATAAGTACAATTCAGAAGAGTGTAATTTACAGGTTCGCGATTCTTCTTTCAACGGAAAAGCTACTTGGTGGACAAGGCATCAATCTCTGGACGAGTTCCAGCCATTACAGGGAACAAGGCAAATCCGACTAAAGCAAACCTCGGTGGAATCAAACCTCATAATTCAATTTCAAGAGAGGTGTACATACCAAGCCAATTACTTGCACAATGCTGAACTTCCCGGCCATAAAGACCGGAGAAATTTTGAAGAAGCGCAAAACAGCTGGAAAAGGAAGGCTTTGGATTCAAACTTCGGCCTAGATTTGAATTTGGCTCTTAAGGCATCACCAAGCAACGATGAATTTGAAAACATGAGTACTTTGGATGGCGATGAGGACGTTGCTAGTAGTTTGTCTCTTTCACTGTCTTCATCACCACCCTCAAAGCAGTTTGGCAGGTTGAAGGATGGAGATATTGGTCGTAGGAAACTTCATTCGAGGGGTACGAGTACTCTGGATCTGACTTTATGAATGAGACAATTCTGAGTGAGATCTTGAGGTACTTGTCCCATAGCAAATGTATTATATCATTCTCATGAACCAGCATACAAGGTAATGGTCATCACTCGTTCCTCTTTTGTTGTTTCCATTGCTTGTACTACGCATGATACGTTGATATATATATATATATATATATGGGTAGCTAGTAATCTTCAATTGGTGAACATCGAGGATTTTAGCATTTTTAAATATATATGCACATGCATGGGGTAAAGATATATTTTGTTCGAGGTAAAAGAAGTTGGCAGCTCCTATATTGTCATGGAAGCTATCTCTTGCTATATTTAGTGGCAACCCCCACCACGCTAAACAATCAAAGATGGAAAAAAAGATATGAAGCTAATTAATAATCGTATAAAAAGTGTACGATTATTTGGTTTCAACTTTTTGAGTTTAGAAAATACGTACGAGTGGTAATTAATGTCATTTCCAACATATATTCCTAATAAACTTAAACAGATTTTAATGGTTCTAATAATAATTTATAGCTAGCTTTGACGAGTAATTCATCTCTCATCGTTGCAATTATCATGTGAGTTGCGAGTCTTCTCTCTGCATTGTATATAAATAGATCAAATGATGAAAAGTTGAGTTTGCTTGATTAAACTACGTACGTACGCACACACCGTTCAATGCAAGTGGCCGATATATATAACTTTAATTTATCTTTAATAGAGCCTTCATAGATTGTTTTATATTGGCCGGCCTGGTTAGAGGTGCATGGCTACAAGATGAAGTACTTATAACCCAAAATGATCTGATCATCTCAGATTATATATGCGCGCAATTGGCCCTTAATTAACACATGACATGACTAGCTAGTAGTCTGAGTGAAATGTCAAACCAAGATCAATATATAATTTCTTTTATCATGTTTTGGAAAGTGCGGTAATATATAGGGTATGATCCAAACTCTAGATATTGCCCGGCCCCATGCATATATAATTACTTGTTGCGCACAGTACTCTTTTGATCATGATATATAGAAATCAATCTACTGATTTCATGTCCTTTAGGAACGACCCTGGTCAATCAAATATTGTTGATGATGCAAAACATGATTTATTTTTGAAATCTTCGATAAAGAAAAACAATTGAAAATAAACTGGAATTTTCTCCATTATTACTTTGTGTTAAAAAGCAGGAGGCCGTGATCGGGTACTATTGGTATATTGTATTTTTTTTTTTTAAATCTTTGATGGATCAAGTTAATTTTCTGCAATACGCAATAACTAGCCAAGCCCCAAGCATTTTCTCCATGGATTCGAAATAAAGGACATGCATGCACTATATATCCAGCCAAACGATCGATCGAGGATGTACTTGAAAATTTACTTTTTGATAATTCAGATCATAATTAAATCGCTTACTTGCCCAATCTTGTAATTAGAAAAATATCAGCATCCCGCCCCTAATTAATTGATCATTTAGAGCAGTTCTACTAGAGGCAACCGAGCCGCGAAACCGTGGGGGAATCGTCATGCCACATCAGCCCATAAAAAAAATTAAAAAAGAAGAAGAAGAAGAAGAAGACACAGACGGGAGGGAAGAATTCATGTTAAATAGCAAAAACAAAGATGCAGACGCAAAGATTGTGTCGTCATCGTCTTTTATGACACAACATTGTGTCTTTCTTCAACCATGTCTTTCTTCACGGCCTCTGTATCATTGGTCTGCTATAGGCAGTGTGATCTCTTCTTCCAGACCCAAATACACCATTAGTACTGATGGAGTTATGGTTGTTAAAGAGATTAGTTGGATCTTTGATTAATTTCTTGGATCTTTCATGCAAGAAAAGAATGAATTTTATGAAGGAAAAAAAAAAAGGAAAACAAGAATAAGAACAAGTAAAACCAAGAACTAAAAAAGAATAGCTATAACAAAAATTGGCAGACAAATGATCCAAAGGTAGAATCTGAAAATGGGTCCGGTGGGAAAAAAAAAAAGACAGGGAAAACAAAGACCAAGATCTCGAGGTTGGTAAAGAAAAAGAAGTAGCAATTGTGGTATTGTCGTTGTTCATTGTCCAGCAGCCAGAATGATATATTCTGACAAAAAATAGATGAAAATTTTTACCAATACTTTTCATTGCAATCAAATCTCGAGATCTTGGTCTGAAGGAGCAAACAAAATAAAATTTCTTTGTCATGGAATTGAAGGAGCAGACGAAAAAAGGGCAAATGCATAAATCATTTCTGAACTTTAATTTGGCCACATGGGACGCGGTGCCCCCACGGTTCCTGACCAGATGCAAATAGACTTTTTCCATTTAGAGATACTACAAAATTAACCTAATTGCAATAATTCGTTCAATTATAATTTCCACATACGTATATATGTAAAAAGTTATCTAGATGATCGTGTTGTTAGTGATGAACTTGAAGGTTTTGAAGGCGTTGAAGCAATTGTCCCACGCGATGCGATCGAGCTTGTTGAGCTAGTGGAATCCTGCGGTAATGGTAGTGGTGACTGGCCGTGAGTGGTGTGAATGGAGAGGGGATTGCGGGATTTGTAATTGGTCAAGCAATTAATGCATGGGTTCTTTCTGCGGATGGGCTCTATATATTGGACCGTGCCCGTATGTATATATGCCCATCGGGCCTGACGTACTTTTCTGGACCCATTCATGGACCAGAAAGTTCAAAATACCCAGACGACTTGAAGCTTCAATCCTTATAAACAACATTCGAGGACATGTAGTATTAAAAGATTTCCAGCTTTCTTTCTTCTTCTCTGTATATTAATGGACTTCAACCAAAGGGTAGATCGATTCACACTCGTACGGTCTTCGTATACGACTGCTGATCAATAAGAGTGGCTTTGGTTTGGTAACTTCCGATACGGGCTGCATGGCTCTCGCCAATTAACCCCTTCCCGTGGTGACCAAATTCAAGCAATGCCCAATGAAGGGGAATGATTGTACTCTTATTTTCTTACTATTTTATAAAAATATATATTTTATTCTTAGGATTGACGTGATAGTGTCGGACGAGATTTTGCCAGTTTATCAACCTTATGTGATAAAAAAGGTAATGTCCCTGACACGATCTATCCTCTGTCCTACATCATCAGCACTATATACATATAGGAAAATACGTACTGTGGCCTTTCCTAACCGGCAAGTTGATCAGATAATATTCCGGATCAGACTCCACAAAAATTCTCATCATAAGATACTCAAAATCTCAGTCTTTGTAAATGCACATATCCTGTCTGATATTTTTCCTATGTGAAAAGACGTGATGAGTTCAATCAGAACCCAGCTTGTCAAAAGGAGTCGGATGAAAGAGGGAATAAGCAAAAGATGCGTAAGCTTGTATGCATATCCATCAAAGCCAAAAGCAAGACTTTGACATGGTCCGTGTTCTTATCTCATCATATCCCTAACTTGTTTTATCTCTTTTTTTTTTTTTTTTCTTTTTTTTGTCCTCTTGTTCCATCTTTCTTACTTTTTCAAGACATGTGCACTATCCATCTGATTAAACCCCCCCTCCTATTAATTACAAGATCAGTCCCACGTAGGCAATACTGTTCCTTTTTTTTTTTTTTTAACCTGCTCCGAGGGAAGTTAGTTTATTAAAAACTAACAAGTATATTGTAAATATCCCGATCTAATTTTTTTTTTATCCTCCAAAAGAAGCTAGCTTCTCGTGTGTGCTGCCTAATATTTTGGGAGCTCTATAACAGGGCAGAGGTAGGTCAGGATTTGACGAGAGCATCTCTGGTTGTCATAGTCGTTGTCTTGCGTATAGATGCCTACTTAAATCTTAGACACCCGTCTACCCAACAGTTTTACGGATGGGTCTACGCCCACGGCTCCCGCTGGGTGTTTTTTTTTTTTTTTTTTTTTAATTTTTTTTTAAAAAAATATTCATAATATTATTAAAAATATTTATTTAATCACGAAGTAAATAAAAAACTAAACAAAAAAAAAATTTCCAGCGGGAGCCCTTATCGGTAAGTATAGCATTTTCGATTTACAAAGACGGCGAGAAAAAGGATATTCAAATATTTTTCATGCTGATGTGGACAAACTTTACGTTCGCATTTTCTCTATTTTTACCTTTTTATATTTGAGTAAAGTATCCACTAAATAAATTTCACAATATATTTTATAATACATATTATAAAATAAGAATATTTTAGTAAAATAATAATGTTATTTTTACAAATTAATTTATAAAAATAACCTTCATTTTAAAACATTGTTATGTAAAATATTGAAAGAAGTTATATATTTTTCATTTTTCTTTATATTTTGAGTGCAAATGATGAAGCTGAAATTGTAACCAATTAATAGCTAGAAACTGCATATTTTTATCTTTTCTTTTGAAATACATTATCAAATTTTATTTTTTCTATTTTATATATTGACTTTTATGTACAATATATCATATATCAATCTTTTTTTCCTTCATATCATTTAAATAATATTTTTTATTCTTTTTAAACATTTCCTTTCTACTAATAAATTTGTAATATCCATATTTTTTTTTATATTTGCAACATATTATTATATACAACGAAATATAATTCAGTCGGCCTATACACACAAAATAAAAATATATTGACCAAATAAAAATTAAAAATAAAATCAAATATGAAAAAATTGGATAAATAATATTTCTAAGATATTTTTTAGAAAAAAAATAAAATATAGGTGTTTTAAATGATGAACAATAAAAAAGAATTTGCATTGAAATGTAAAAGTAAAAGGAAATGCGAGAGTAAATAAAGTATTTATAATAAAAAAAATTGTTTAAGGATGAATAGTACCCGTTACATATAGTGGGTTACTATAATGATTTGTATTTTATATGTTCTTTTATATAATCGGATAGAACTCATTTTATGAAGAATTCTTCAAATAATTTAAATTTTTTGTATTATACATATATAAGCCATTGAGAATGCTACGAGGGATCTTTGCATATATTGGATGATT
Organism: Juglans regia; assembly: GCF_001411555.2. Lineage (NCBI taxonomy): Eukaryota > Viridiplantae > Streptophyta > Magnoliopsida > Fagales > Juglandaceae > Juglans > Juglans regia. Next base: position 51,567,417 of record NC_049907.1, on the reverse strand, counting down.
GCGACGACTTAACCCATAACTTTAGATTTATGGATTTGATCCTAAATAATATTATATCATTTCCCATGTTAGTTTTTATTCTGAAACTTTTTGAAGTTTATATGGCCGGGTTTTAAAATTGTACGTATGCATGCACACATAGATCTAGAATGGTGGCATTCAATTCGTGCCCTTCCAATTACCATGATCTCTAAAGTCCGTTGGTATAAAGGTGCATGGCAAAGGGAAGAGAAGAAAATTGATCCATATTCGGCACAAAATGCAGTCCCATCAACCATAAGTGGACCAATAATCATAAAATAATTTCACTAAACCTTTTTGTAACATGTAGTCCATATCTTCGGGATGATTTAATAAAAGAGAAGCTAGCTTGTGGAATTGGCCCGCCCGTCGATGGGTGCCCTCCTTTTAAGGGTTAGCAATAGTACTGGAGGCTCCCTGCATAAAGGCCTACGCCGAAATTCATAAAGTACATGCAAAAGCATACGTACCTAGATTCATTTACTCACACCGATAGTAACGCTTTTATTTACTCACGCCACAAGCCATCAAAACAATACGTTCCTCAAAAGCCGACTAAGCAACGTACAGTGGTACATGCAAAAGCATACGTACCTAGATTCATTTAGCCTAAGGTCTAATTAAGCTGCTTCCGGTCGACTTTCAATTAGTTCTCTTTTCCCAGAATAACGAAATAAAACTTTTTTTACACGTCTGGCTTGTTATAAGCTAATGCATGCATTTGATTAAAAAAAGGTTGGGTGAGGAACAAAACGACAAAAAAAAGAGAGAGTTAAAACTGGGAAGGGCCATATACACGAAGATGATCTTACAACCAAATTATTAATACGTTCTTTCAACCAAACAAGAGAATTATCGAAGGTGTCGTGAGTACCCACGCAATACTAAAATTGCATGTTCTTGTGGACTCCTAGCTAGGTTAACAAATCAATAATTAAATTATATGTAATTTAATAACATTTTTGCAGTACGTCAGAGAAATGATCGGATACGTTGAAATTGTTGAAACCCAACGGTTATAAGTTAGAAGATTAGAATACCGAACCACCGACAGTGGAAATTAAGCAAATGGCAAAGGGCCTTTGTGGTAGGGAGCCTTGCTTTAATGCGATCTTTTGATCTCCGTTAATTTGATACAATGGGGTCCACCGTCCCGACAGAAACAAGTGTGACTCAGCAACCACTGCTAGTTGATGCGCCTCCTAGATATTAAGTACGGTATAATCCTACTCATCTCCATGATAGTCATTCAGGAATGGAAAAAACTACTTTACTTTTCAAATAGCACTGCTAGATACTTGATCGCTTGAATTTTTTTTTTTTTTTACTTGATTTATAAGGAAGCAATTTTAACTGTAGTGATGTATATTTTTTTTTTTTTTTTTTTTAAGTATATTAAAAAAATATGAATAAAAAAATTATAAAAATAACTAACTGTCAAAATGAGCGGACTACTCGACTCGTTGTGATATTATGGCCTCAACTGGTGTAGCGTGGAGCCTTCGGCCGTAGTCTAGTGCTGCTGTAAGGTGTTTGTGGGTATATTCATAATAGTGAATAAGAAATAAATGTAAAAAAAAATAAAGAGATATAGATATTTAAATTTACGTAATTTGACATAATATTTACGTCTATATATAGTTTGGGAAGAAAAGAATTCACTATAATTTAATTGTTTAACAAGCTCTTATGGTCTCTTATCTTCGCTGTACAATATAGATTAGAGATTTATTTTCTATGGAGATCTTCTCTTTAAAGTTTACGTTGCGGGATTGAAGAAGTTTAAATAGAAGTTGAAGTTTGGAAGTCCCCAAATCATTTGGTCCTTTCCCTTTTATCCTTTGCCCCTCATTACTTTATATATATCACATCTCTTTCTTCTTTCCTCAAGAAATCGGGAAGTTTTCAAGTCATGTGATTCATTAGATGGATTTTATAAAAAAGTAACTTTTACAAGCCAACGAATAATATTTAATTATCACGTCAGTTTGTAAAAATTATTTTTATGTAATTTTTTTATAACTAGAGTATTTCTCTAATTATATTGGATGCAAACAATTCATTAGGGTTGCTTATTATGAGGGCAAGCTGCAGGCTGCATGCATCATGCTAGCTAGAGTACTGGCCATTAAAGTCGTTGGTCATGAAACTGCCCATTATACAAGGGCCCTCAAGCAATACCCCCAATCCTGATCTCTTCAATCAATCGTGGAGACGTTTAGCAATAACCCCAAAAGATATACGTTGTGAATATGACAAAGCAATATTAAATTAGTAGCTAATTGCAAACTACAGTTTTTCGGCATCTCGTGTTTGTTTAAACCAACAATAATTCGAATTAACGACCGGAGCAAAACAGTAATATTCGAGTAGAAACCAATTTAATTGAAATCATAATTTATTTTTATTATTTAAATAGTTTCAATTATTAGAAAGATCAATATATAAATTATATATATTAGAATGACGGGTTGACAACCAGCTTGCTCATTTTCACATGGTATTTAATCTATACATGAAGAAGCTATATATATGAACCTTCCTCATATAGCGTTTCAAATCAACAACGTAACCAGTACTAGTACTGCAGCATCTGGGTCCACCAAATGTCCCCAAGAAAATCCCGAAATTGCGATCAAGTTTCTAGCTAGGTATAGGCTATAGCTAGATCACCCCTGATCACCAAAGGTTTCACCATCTTGATCCACACAATTATCAACTAGCTCATGTATATAACATATAATTTATCACCATTTTCGCAAAAGATACTGCAGACATGAATGGATGAATTAGACACGTACGTACAGATTAAGTGCGGGTTCATATTATTTCTGGCCTTCCACAAAATTAAACATGATAAAATTTACAATTTGGTAGGGGATGCTGCACATTATAATTTCTTTGATAATTTGACATGACGTACATAATACACATGAGTAACGCAAATATATATGCTCTTTAGAGAGAGAGAGAGAGAGAGAGAGAGAGAGAGAGATCATGATCTGTCACTCCGCCGAACAAACAGAAAGCGTTGCCAAGCTGTTGAAATTTTGTTTTGATATTCATTTTTTTCCATAAAGCAATGCCCGGAGAATCTTGGCACAAATCTTTCACAGTTGGACAGAGAAAAGATACACATGGGGTCGTTTAGAATAATAATGGTTGCTTGTATGACTCCCCATTTTGTTTTGTCTTCTTTTTTTTCTTTTCTTTTTCTTTCTGAGAAAAAAAAAAATGTGCGCCTTAATAAGGAATCCCAAAACCATCCACACACACAAATCAATAGCCCACTTCGTTCAAGACTCCAAACAAAGGCCGCAAAAGCTCCGCACCTCAAACCAAAAGCACATGAAAATGGGAAGCTCTGTGCATGTCAAGGAGGCTGTCATGATCATCCCCTGTGAGCCAACTCCAGCTCGTGTCCTCACTCTCTCAGCTATTGATTCCCAGCTCTTCCTTCGCTTCACCATCGAGTATCTCTTGGTGTACAGGCCGGCTCGCCCCGGTTTGGACCATGATGTACATCTGGCCACTGCTCGTCTCAAGGCTGCGCTAGCACAAGCCTTGGTGCCATACTACCCTTTAGCCGGAAGAGTCAGAGCTAAGCCCGATGGTTCGAGCCTTGAGGTGGTTTGTAGAGCCCAAGGTGCGTTATTCATTGAGGCCATATCTGATAGATACACAATTAGCGACTTTGAAAGAGCTCCAAAGTCTGTCAACCAATGGAGGAAGCTACTGTCCCTCCACGTGGCTGACGTTCTCAAAGGGGCCCCACCTCTCGTTGTCCAGCTGACGTGGCTGAAGGACGGAGCAGCGACGGTGGGTGTCGGAATCAACCATTGTCTCTGTGATGGAATCGGTAGCGCTGAGTTCCTCAACTCGTTCGCAGAGTTGGCTTCTGAGAAACGCGGACTTGCCGAATTAAAACCTATGCCCGTCTGGCAGCGCCACCTCTTGGACCCACTGCCTGTAAGATCTCCACATGATATATCGGTGACCCATCTCGAGTTCACCCGAGTTCCTGACCTTTGTGGGTTCCTGACTCGCTTCTCGAACGAAAGGCTCGCCCCTACTTCAACCACGTTCAATGAACGGTATCTCAACGAGCTCAAGAACTTAGCTACTTGTGCGAGTCTACCCACCGAGTTATCTTACACGTCATTCGAGGTTCTTTCTGCACATATTTGGCGGAGCTGGGCTAGATCACTAAACTTACCTTCAAATCAAGTTTTGAAAATCCTCTTCAGTGTTAACGTTCGTGAGCGAGTGAAGCCGAGTATACCCAGTGGATACTACGGCAATGCTTTTGTACTCGGTTGCGCGGAAGCGAGCGTTAAAGATCTGATTGAAAAGGGCTTAGGCAATGCCTCCGCTCTGGTTAAAAGCGCGAAAGAAAGAGTAAACACGGAGTACGTAAGAAGGGTCGCGGCGTCTGTGAGTGAGTCTGCAGCGAGTCCTGATTCAGTGGGTGTACTCATTGTTTCACAATGGTCAAGGCTAGGGTTAGAGAAGGTTGACTTTGGGATGGGAGTCCCACATCATATTGGACCCATTTGCTGTGATAGGTACTGCCTGTTTTTGCCAGTTCTTGATCAGAAGGACGCTGTGAAGGTGATGGTGGCAATCCCCACAAGTGCCGTTGACAAGTACAATTATTTGGTCAGGAGTCCATACGCTTGAGGAGCACTGGATTGTTTTTTTCTAGCAATTGACTTCTGTGATTAGTTTGACTTTTATTAATAAATGAATATAAAATTGATTCCGAAGTCTGGTCCAAGGAAGTAGAGTTCCATTCCATATTTCCATGAACTTTTTCTTTCCATTTCGAAGAACGTGGTGGTCATCCTAAATTTGCGCCTTTTGGCTGACCTTTCAGTGTTGTGAAGAACCCTATTGCAGCTTGTTTAATTTGATATATTACTTACTTTGTTATTGTCCTCCAACAACATGTTCTTATGATTAAACTGCCTCTGTCCAAGTACAATGTTCAAGAGCATCTCCAGTTTTTTTAATTGATGCCCAAAAGCATTGTCAGATAATAGATTATTGCCTAGAAATCAAGCAGCGAACAACATGATCAATTCGTACGCTCCAAGACTCAAAAATTATGGGATGAGATATGCTTTGTGTCTCGAATTGGATCTAAAAAATTGTCCCAAATGAATTTGTTTTTTTTACAGAATGGTTAAAAAAATATTTTTTAATCATATTGTGAATTTTTTATTTTTTTTAAATATTTATAATAATTAAAAAAATACATAATAATAAAATAAAAAATTTACTCCATTCAAAATATTTTTTGAGTCCCGAATCGGGACCCGTAGCAGTACTCGGGATGGAAAAATGCTCTACTTAATCATCAACTTTGGTCAATAAAATCCATTCCGTATCTTGCTTTTCTGTTTTCAATTCAAGCCCTATGACATCATTGAAAACTGAACGAATAGTGGTAAATATATAACACTTTACACAACACTTTTTACAACACATATTATAAAATAAGAGTATTTTTATAAAATTATATTAGTTTTATATGATATTTTACAAAAATACTCCTCCTTTTAAAATATTGTTGTCCAAAGTGTTATATAAAGTGTTGTGTATTTATCATTTTTCAAACTGAATTGGCATAGCATGCATCTCTCCCTTTCTGTCCTTCTCTTTCTGACGTCTTAATATTCTCCCTCTGTTCCAATTTTAAAGCTATTACTTCACAAGAAAACCACTATATGCCTTTACTTGCACCCACAGAATTTGGACCTCTGTGAGCAGTACCAACATGTTAAGCAAGTAAAAAGATCGGTTAAACAGGCAGCGATATGCCTAAGGTCAGGGGGCAGATGGCCCAGACACTCGATTTTAGGTTGGGCCCATCTGTCGGAAGACACCACGTCGTACATTTATCTAGCTAAATGGTTTGCACATTTGTATGGGCTTATCCTTTCTGAGAAAGGCCGTTCGGGCTTCATTTTCAGTTTTACAGCTAGCTCATAATACTGGACCGAATGCAGAATGTCCAAAGCTAAGATCCAGTTTACAATATGGTTTGAACCACTTAATTGCCATCGTGCATATCCCTGCGGGTGGCCTCTCTTGTTTTGCCATTAATACATACGGCATGGTGAACAATTTTTATTTTTTTTAAGGGGCATGGTGAACTTGTTGTCTGAGTTGAGTTACTATAATAAATATGGAATGGTGACTCGCAGTTCGCATTGTGATTTTCTGTGACCACAAAAACAAGACAACCTTTTCTATTTAATTTTGGGCGAACGCACAGATCAGGTTACTGGTCAGGACGTACGGACATCTTCGATCGATGACCTCTAAGGAATTCTCCTTTAAAAAGTTGCAACATATTTCTGGTCCTTCAAATAAGAACTTGTTGACAAGGCATTCCAATTAAGATCGCAATTTTTTCCACCATTGGAGATTGGTTTTCATAGCAGGCACGGATCTTTGTTTGTGCTTATTTTCAGATCAACCCAATGATATATGATGTGTCTTAATGCTTATAATGAACATAATGATATAAAATTTGTTCAATGATTTGGACTTGGGGAGATCTGATCACAAGATCGAGGGTCGTCGGAGGTGGCAGTACTACTCACCCTGTTTGGATATGTGTCGGCGAAATAAATTGAAATACATTACAATGGAGAAGTATGTGGCTGTGATTGGAACAGCTCCCCTCCAGCCTTACAGTTCCAAACCAATGCTTTGTATTATAAAAGGAACGACAAAGAAGGGCAAAAGTCACCGAATACCGCACGATGGAGGGAGCATCGTATCAGAAATTCTCTCCAACTTGTGCCTTTTACTGGCTACGTATACCCTTTGTGAGTTCCGAGGCACTGTCTGGTCACCACATGCTAGCTAGCAGCTTCATACTTCCTTTTAAACACAGACACGTCAGCTCCTCATGCAATCGGCTAAACAAAAGAATGAATTCCTCACGGACCTACAATAATATTGGGTGTGGAGTCACTATACGTGCAGTAGGTATAACACTTCATTATAACCGTGGTAGAACTGGAACAAGCTGACCATAAGTATTGCCTGGCTACGCGCGGCTCGTTTATATGCAATTTCTCATGAAATAATGCATCTCAGACGCGCTCTATATATGAATGACTGACTGGCATGCATAAAGAGTTTTTCATCATGAATATAAACACGCAGTGGCCTGCTGGCCTCTTCGTTTTGGTTATTAAAGAAAATAAAAAACATTAAATTGTGATAGGAGAGAGAAACAATGAGGTGGAAAATAACATGGCCTTGGTGCGTTCTTCCGACAAGGAAGTATCAGTGTATCACGCTTCTTACCTGTTAAGTTGAGGCGACGGATCCTTGTCCTACAGTTCTTGTACTCTTATGTTCATATTGCACGTGGCAGATTCTGCGTTTGCATGCAAACGCCACGTACGTAAGATCTACAGTTTTTCTTTTTATTTTTTTACCTTTTTTACTTTATTCTTTGCGTTGTCCTCTTTTAATTTCTTTTTACACCATCCCTTCCGGAATAAATTTATTCACCATCTATTTTTATATTATTCTCTCATCATTTTATAATTTGATATTAAATAATAAATTAATAAATAAAATATAATAAATTATTTTTAATTATTTTTTATTGTCATGAATTCTTCGGCCATAAATAATTTTTAATGTGTTAGACAAAAAGAAAACCATTGTATATAACTGAATTTAACTCCTCGCATTTGTTGGGAGCGTGCTACAGCCAGGCACAATAAATTGTTGAAAATCAACGAATTAACGTAACAAAAAATCTATTCAACCTCCTACTATTCATACAACCTCCACACTCCACATTATTTTTAATTTTTATTATTTTTTTCTTTTATTAAATATTTATTATATAAATAATGAATAAAATAATTTAAAAAGAATAAACTCAAAAAAAAAAATTTTTAAAAATATTAAAAATTTAAAAAATTTAAAAAAATGTGAAGTGTGGAGTGTGGTGGAGGTTGTGTAGCAAAGCTCTTAACATAAATGCGTTAAAAGACACAACTATATATATAAACCAATAAAATTAATTATGCAAGGTAAAAGTTTAGATAAATATTGTAACTACAAATTGATTTTATAAATTGTCAGATCGTAAAGTTATTAAATTTTCATCATGCGCCCATATGCTCCAATGATTACTTTACGGAAAATTACAAAACTATAAATTAGTAAAATTATTTTAAAAAAATATATAAATATTCCGAACTGACAATCGACATGTATATTCATCAAGTACTAGACTTGATCAACAAATTAGACTCAGGTTTTAAACATAAATTATTCATAGAGTAGACGTTGTGTTCAAACTAACCTTCCAATTAGTGTTGCAATCAAGACGTAAGGGGGTTTGAAAGAAGAGCGGTGCTACTCCACCGCTTAAAGTGACTGTTAGTTGAAATTTGTTTTTTTTTTTTTAATTTTTTAATTTATTCCACCGCTTAAAGTGACTGTTAGTTGAAATTAGTTTTTTTTTTTAATTTTTTAATTTATTCCACCGCTTAAAGTGACTGTTAGTTGAAATTAGTTTTTTTTTTTAAATTTTTTTATTTATATTTTTTTATTATTTTAAAATATTTTTAAAAAATATAAAAAAAATATCAATACATTAATAATTACTTTCTTAACTATTAAATAAAAATTTAAATTTAAATTAAAAAGTATCAAAATTATGAGGTGTCAAATTTAAGTGTCAAACTAGTATTTTTCTTAAAGGAATCGCATGATTCGAACCACATTCAAAAGAGATTACAAGAAATATGATCTTTTACCATGAATTTTTTTTCCAAGCTATAAACTCATAGAAAATAATTACCTAATCACACCAAAACTGAACATAGGGTCGACAAGTACAACTTCGTGGGATAAAAGCTTTTTTGGCGGCGAGAAAACTTCTTTTGTGGCGACTTTTTATCGTCACAAATAGTTTGGCCAAAAATATAGTTAATTCATGAGTTATTAGTTTTTGCAATAGGATATTTAGTTTTTTACAACGATATAAAGTCGCCACAAATAAACTTATATGAATTTTTACTTATCTGAATTTTTTTCACTATCTTATTGTAGCGGCGACGTTATGAGCTTTAATGGCGATCACAACCTGTCACAAAAAGTTAATAAAATAAAAATCCCGTTTTCCCGCTTATTCCTAATCTCCACCCTTGATTAAAATTAGAATGTAAGGCTAAGATCACTTACATAAAACCCTAATTTACTCCCTTATTTCGTCTCTTCTCTCCCCCTCCCTCTAGGCGCTGTCATCCCCCCTAAAAGCCGAGAACTTGCCGGCCCTGATGTCCCTCGTTATGTGCTGCTCACCGTCGGATACTCCTTGTTTTGCTCCCTCTTTGTTATCGTCCTCGTCCATGCGGACATCTGGACGGTACATTTGTTCCATCCTCTCTTTTTATTTTTTGTTCATTTCACTCTGCACTTGTCAAATAGATACCGTGATTAGACGTAGAGGAAACGAAATTCCTTTGTCTGTATTATTTTGATCAAATATTGTGGTTGGTTTGTTATGGCTTTTGTTTTTTGTTTTTTTTCCTTATTTTTTCTGTAATTAGGGTTTATTTTAGTTATGATCTAACTTTCTGTGATTTAGGGTTCAATTTTTGCTTATACTAGATTCGATGATGTGCAGTTAATCTTGGGGAAGCTAGGCATGTTTTGTTTGAGTTTGCAATTTTCAGGAGTATCGATTGAGGCATTTATAGCCAAAATGGAAGAATTTCTTTCTTTTGGAGCTGGTCATACTGGAGTACATTCTTGCTTACTTGGTATGCCACTTTAAGATGTTCGGTCATTCAATTCTTCTGAGCTTTATTGTTGTGTTGTGTAATAGTCAATTTACTCTGAGTTTGGTAATCAATAGCATTTATCTAGAAACAATTTTTTCCACGGGACTCCTTATTCTATCAGGTATTAAGGCAAAACAAGTAACTAGGTACAGTTGATTTAGCTCCTTGGAATGAAATTATTTTTTCCATCTTTATGAACCTGGTAGACTTTTTCTTAAAAACATTACTAAATTGCCTGTTCAATGATTTTCACTATATTGTTTGCACTACTATTTCCATCTCCTTGACGTAGTTTTAACCTCCTAAAGCAATGTGTATATCACATCTAAAGTGGGAACTATTACTGAGCATGAGCATGAGTATCACATAGAGGAATCTAATGGTTTGGACTTATAAAATCATGAGTATGCTCAAGGGACTTATGAGTTTGAGAAAAGTATTTAAAAAGGTAGAAACAAGAGAAATTAGTTCAACCTACTACTTGATGATGTAGAATAAAATTATGTTCTGTTTTGATTTAGGCAATTTGGGTTCTGTTATAGTTTTTGCTGTAGTTTGAATATTCTTTCTTCTGATATTCAGATCTTTGATGGGCAAAATGGAAATGCCGCTGCCATTTTTACACGGGAGCATTTGTTGAATCATGTGTTGGGTGCAATGCCCCGTGGACTTGGTAGGGAGGAATGGCTTCAAGTTTTGTCGCGTGCATTAGTAGACTGACAAGGAATTCCAGACTAGATGCATGGAAATTGGTCTCTTTCTTTTCTTTTTTGTTTTTACCTTTTAAAAGACTATACTTTGTTTTCCTGTCTGCTTGATGGCCTAACTCATTTGACTTGAACTGGCTGGCTTGAACTGGGTCTTGTGGATTAAAGGAAGATCTCTAGTTATTTAGCAGACCAAACCAGTGATATGTGAATTTGGTTTATGATTATACAGTTATGTTATTTATTGTGTTGAACTCAAGTGTTAGATAGATAACATATCTACATTTGTATTGGATTGGATTACATGGGCAGCAAACATGTTGATATGTCTTACAATTTAACTCTTTGAGTTACATATATGGGAGTGTGAATGGTGTGAATTGGTACTAAATATTGAAGTGATATGTTGGTTGGGATTGTTGTTAGTGTGTATAAAGCTTGAAAGAACATTTGTAGATTGATATTAATAGTTGGACAGACTATGTTGAAAGTGGTTTTATTTCATTTCTTGGTTGTTATGTATTGAATTTTAATGGATGGTGGTTTATTTCATTTCATGGTTGTGTTGGTTAGCATATAACTTTTTAGCTTATATTAGACCTTTTTTTTTATAATCATTTTTGGCTTAGTCTCATATTTTTTGGCTTTTACAATTATTTTTTTCTGAATTTTTTTAGCATTTGCTGCGAAGACAACTTGCGGCAAATATCTTTTTTTGCTTGAATAAATTTTTTCCACCAAATGTTCTAGTGGGTAATACTAAATCCCACCAACATCTCCCGTGGTAATTGCTCATATTTCCACGAGCATAAACAAAAATGAATGTGCTTTTGAGACGAGCTTCGTCGGCTTTGGCCGCGAGATGTGTTGTGAGAAAATATAAGTATTGGCCATAAATTAAACTTTTCGTGAGTTATAATACTTTTTACAACGAGTTATACGCCACGAGCTTCTCACAATGAAATTTTGTGAGAATATAATTTTTCTCATAAAAAAGCTGCTTTTTGACATGAAGTTCTTGCCTAAAAAAAAAACAGTATTTTGAATTGGAGTTAAAAAAAGATTCGAACGGACTTCGTGATCATAATTAGCTAGAGATGTCAAATTCTAGTCATGATTTGGTCTAATTTTAGTTCATATATCCCAATAAAATAGGCCCGAATACTAGTCAAGTCAAAAAAAGTGGCTCAATGTCTATGTCCATTAATATTGAAAAGGTAAAATTATAACAGCATACTAGTTGAATTTCAAGTGGAATCTCGTTCTATATATAGAATCGGATGTCAAATAATATCCAAGTAAAGAACAAACAAAAATTTAATATTGCCAAGAGTAGTCTTTCACCAGATGACGACTACTGCGTGTATTAACACAACAACACTCATGTACAAAAAGAATATATATGCAATATATTAATACACCCAATTAATCCCAATCTCCATAATCCAACATTGATCATATTCTTCCCTCTTTTACGGGTAATAATACAACCATCTACGTCGAATGTTCGTGGTTGGTTATAGTTGAATTAACAAAGTTTCCACTATCTAAATTCAAAGACGCACGTAATTAATCTTTCATCACATGGTCGTCTTGATGAATACTAGGGTACTCTACCGTGTCGTGATATGACAAGCTGGCTTTTCGTGCACCGGGAAAGAGTAACTATATATATATGGGGTGGCTTCCCCTCTTGGCCGTGAATGCCAGTTAAATGATCCAAATTAGTAAGGCTCTCTAGACGTATAAATTCGCATTATAAATGTATATACGTACGTTGTGAAAACTAATTTTGACTTTTCGGTCTTATAATCAAAGTAGGTAGAAGGATCGATGGGAGCGAGGCAGCATAATTAACGATGACAATATACTAAAGAAAAAATTTTCAGTTGGAAAACGATCGATACTTGTTCGAGTCCAATGCATATATAGTAGAAGATTTGCTTATTTATTTCCAACATGCAAGCATCCAATAAATTGCTATAATATAAAACTATATACGAAGAAAAAATCGAGCCCCTTGTTTCCTTCTTTTCTTCGGAGGCAACTCGATCCATGATGATCTTTTTGCGAACGTTCGAAGTGATTTTCCTCTGGGTACTTGGGCAATATTATTAATTGCGCGGACAGGAACTGAGAAAGCCTAAACTTAATTCTTCCGATCATTGTTACTTTATTGGGCCATTATGATCTGCCGGCCTAATTAATCCATCCTACTCACGACTAGTTGTCGCAGACCCAAGATATATACATTACCACGCAGGGAAGTTTCATACATGCACAGGCCAGGTACCTTAGGCTGTACGTTAAAACCTTGCTGGAAATTGGAATGGACAGTAGTTGCCGCCTCGAGCCAGATCGAATTGCTTACCTTGTTGCTGAAAATTTAAAGCCACGTACGTACTTATCATGATAATCTGATTCGATTTTCCAAAGCAAGCCATGAGCCTGATTCTATATTTTAGTTTACTTAATTAATATATATCAGACTGATTAGATTATTTATTTAAATCTACGGCCTAATGACTAGCTATATATATCTTTCAATTCTCCTATAGGCAACCGGCCCGCAAAATCGTGGGAAAATCGGCATGCAATGTCAGCCCAAAAAAAAAAAAAAAAAAAAAAAAGGTAACAGATGAAAGGGAAAGGAAGAAGTATTCAGATTTCAAAAGCCAAAGAAAATCAAAAGAAAAGGAAAACCGTAAATCCCTGCGTCGTAAATGTGGATTCCAAAACTAGACAACCTTAAGTTTTTTCATTACATGAACTCAAATCTTGAGAGTAAAGTACACCATTTGGAGAAAGAACACACCGAAGAGAGAGGAAAAAAGGAGCCTGAATCCCAGATCATTTGCCCCCAAGCTTGAACTAGTAAAAATGAAGGTTTTCCTCCCTCTCTGTGTAACCGATTGAGCTCTACCTTTTCTCTCTCTCTCTCTCTCTCTCAAGAATTTCTTCTTCATCTTGTCTATTGTGAAGACTAGTCTTTTACTCCCTGGGTGTGCCTAGTATGAAGAGAAAAGAAGTAGAAGAATATGAAGAGGGAACCCAAAACCACCCACCAAAACAAAAATGAGCCAATCACACTAGGCACACCGATGGAGTCAAGGACCAGTCTTTACAGCAGATAAGACGAAGAAGAAATTCTTGAGAGAGAGAGAGGAAAGGTAGAGCACAATCGGTTACACAGAGAGGGAGGAAAGCCTTCATCTTTACGAGTTCAAGCTTGGGGGCAAATGATATGGGATTCAGGCTCCTTTTTTCCTCTCTCTTCAATGTGTTCTTTCTCCAAATGGTGTACTTTACTCTCAAGATTCGAGTCCATATAATGGAAAAGGTTAAGGCTACCTAGTTTTGGAATCCACATTAATGACGTAGAGATTTACGGTTTTCCTTTTCTTTTGATTTTCTTTGGCTTCTGAAATCTGAATTCTTCTTCCTTCCCGTTTCGTCTATGTTATGTCGTCTTCTCTCTCTCTCTCTCCCTCTCTCCCCCTCTCCCTCTCTTTTATTTTTTATTTTTATGGCCTGACGTAACATGCCGATTTTCCTAAGTTTTTTTTTTACCTTGTTAAAGTCTATTTGCAACCGGCCACGTGGGATGCGGTCCCCGTGGCCGGTTGCAAATAGACTTTTTCTATATCTTTATACAAAAAAACCATGGTATTTCGATTTTTATAATCAATATCTTAAAACTTGAGAGATATATTAATTGTTATCTGCTAATAAATTAATGGAAAAAAAAATTAGGAATTAATGCGTACGGACATGCTAATTATGATGAATCTAAACTTAATTAAATTGATAAGAATAAAAGTCAAAAGGACCATTTATAATAAGTTGGATGATGTATTTTCGCCATTTAGAAAATTTCAATATAAAAAACAGCTAATTAAACTCATAGAAGGGGAGAGAAAAACTATAAAATTAAATTGCGTACATGAGTTTATTATAAGCATTGGGAAATTAAGACCAGACTGATCACATAAATATCGATGGTGATTAAGACGATCGACTTAATTACTAGATTCTAAAATACGGTCGAAGTACTATATATATATTACAAATCTAAGTTATAACTACTACGTACTAAAACTTCGATCAATCCCAACCGATTATATATTGCTTAGGTCAACACGTATTGTACTGATGATCACTTTTAATCAATTAAGCTAGGATACTGGGATTGATACACAAGGTTAGCGAAGTTCTAATTTATAATGGTGCAACGAATAACGATAGTATGGCTCATCTTAAGTCCAAACCCTAAATTAAGGCAGCTAGATAGCGATAAATCCAAGGGAGACTGTAATCCTTGGAATCATTGCTCAATTAAAATTTCGCTAGGATTTTGCCAAAAATATTGCAACTATCAAAATCTGTATATCTGTATGCATGCATGTATGAACATAATAGACTGGGTAATGATTCCAAATTCCAAACCCATATGCAGGAGTCTTGTTAAAGTTTCTTCACTGCGCAGCAATCCTCATTTCTCTCTCTCTCTCTCTCAAAAATCGTAAATACGCAAAAGAACCGCACCGCCCTCATCCACCATTTATAGAGATGACATTCAAATTAAGCTCCAGACTCCTCTATTTCGACTAGTCAAGAACACTGAACGAGGCGGTCTCCATCGTTTACCACAGTTTTAACCTTTAAAGCTCGCCCAACCTATGGACGACTCCGCCCCCACTCTGCACCTTCCCCAAGACACCGACTCTCCTATCCCCCCCTTTTCATCCATCACAGACAACACCAAAAGCAGTGATGGAACCACCACCACCAGTGCTGATAACAGTAACTGCACAAACAGCTCAAGCAGTACCAGTCGGAGGTGCAAGGGTAAAGGAGGGCCCGACAACAACAAGTTCAGGTACCGCGGAGTGAGGCAGCGGAGTTGGGGAAAATGGGTGGCCGAGATCCGAGAGCCACGCAAGCGAAGCCGCAAGTGGCTGGGAACCTTCGCCACCGCGGAGGACGCCGCGCGCGCCTATGATCGCGCCGCCATTATTCTCTACGGCTCTAGGGCTCAGCTCAACCTCCAGCCGTCGGGGGGCTCCACATCCCAGTCGTCCGCATCCACCCGTGGCGGTTCTTCTTCGTCCTCGACTCAAACCCTCCGCCCTCTGCTTCCTCGCCCCTCTGGATTTGGCTTCACCTTCTCTTCTACGCCTTCAACACTTCCAACGATGTCTTCGTCGGGTATTGTACCCTATGGGATCTACCCTAGTGGTAGTCCGTCGATACTGAGCCTTAACAATATGGTACAAAATCCTCAACAAATGGTCCAACAGTATCAGTATCATCAGTCTTGTGATGGGACTGTTGGTGATGGAGTTGACCGTGCGGCAACAACAACCTCGTATCAAAACCCTTGTCATCAACACAGCTATCAGCAGCAACATCAGAATTATTTGTACAATGATATTAACTCGCTTGTGGGCTCGGTGGATTCAAGCTTGTCTCTTTCTAAGCAGCCCGTGGTTGCACCGGTGGCTCCAGATCCGGTTGGGGCAGTCGGACCTGGATCTCCATCTGTGTGGCCGCTGACGAATGACGAAGTGTATGCACCCAACCTTTGGGACTATGGTGATCCTGAGTACGATAATCCTTTCTTGTTTGATAATTTTTAAGTCCTGATCGATGGTGGGTCTGCATATTTTTGCTCGGTTTCATTAAACGTTTAGACACACTGGCTTGCATGCAATTAGTTTTCGATCGAGGCGTTATTGCTCCTGCACTTTCTCCTATAATTCAGTATGGATCTCTTTAAATTAATAGTTTAGTGGAACTAATATTCTGCAACAGTACTTGTTGAAACTGCGTTTTATTGGCGATGGGATATAATAGTACCCCTTTCGATTTGAGATTGATGTCGATGTTGAAGATGAATATGGTAGGACTGCCCAAGGGATTGAAGTGCATGCGGGGTGAGAACTAACTACGGTAAAAAGCCATGGGCCGCAAGCGATCAAGAGCCAACTATCTTACTATCTGTGGCTAGCTTGTTTCGTTGATCTCCATAAGGGTGGAAGAGATCCACAGGTATGTATGATTGCTTGTATGATGTAATGAAATTTTAGTTATGGAGGTTTTCAGATAGGAATATTTTTCGTTCTAGCTAAGTTTAAAGGGCTGCTGGGTATGTACTTTAATTGGCATTTAAAGAGAGCATATTATTCAGTAAAATTATATTTTTTTGTAAGTCTATTTTTTATTTAGTTTTAGTCTTTTGCGAAACTCATATTAGATCCTATTTCTAAGCTCGCACGTCGTTGATTTTTCTGGAGGCCTTTGGGTTTTGCCCTACTTTTGCAGCTCTTTATTCTGAATGCTTATTTTGAAACAAAATTCAATTAATCTCCCTATAAAACTAAACACTTTAATTATATATGCTTTTGTATAATTTAGATGGAAAGAAAAATGGAAAGAAAAAAAGTTCATATTCTAAGGCATCATTGAGCTGCATGCACCTTGAAATTCTGTTTCTTAGAACTGTTCACGAAATGAAATTCACTGCTCGGTGAGGTGTATTTGATACATGTACAGTTTCGCAAGCAATCGATCGACTTTACTCACGTGATCAGTTTGTAAGAAACTTTCAAGGAACCTCTTACGTACCACTGTTTGTTAATTAAGGGCTTAAAGATAGAGGAACCAATTTCAAAGTAAACCTTACAAATGCATTTCCTATATATGTAGACATCGAAAAGTACTGATGTTTAGGAAACTAAGATATACAATGATGACAGGCCTAGCTTTTGTTTTCCAAGTACTGCTCCTCATGGTTCCATAAATACAGTTAGGTTTTCGAGTACTTTCGTTCCTTGGGTTGGGAGGGTTTGCTAGGGAAAGGATGGCGCTGATGATCATGTGCTTCAAAATGCCCTAGGGAAGATTTTTCAAATTGTTCAACATATATGCTGTAAGCAGCTGAGTGAGCATTTTAGATATTGTAGTACTGGTCCTAGCTTGCGCTTTGTTCTACAATTAATTGAGCAGCGATTTTAGGATATATAGGATGTTTTGATGGCTAGTACTAAGAACTCGTCGTGCATATATATAATAATAAACAGATTGCTGATCTGATGCATCTGACCATAATTAATAAGCATCAAGTTCCTCGATTTGTTTTTTCATCATGTTTTGTTTTGTTTTTTGTTTTTTGTTTTTTCGATCTGATGACTTTATCGTGTTTTATTTGTTATGTTCACCTTAATTGATGCGTCTGTGACATGATATAGTGTTGAATCATTGAGTGGACGATTTTGGTGATGAAACTCATCGCCTCTATAATCTAGCTATATTTTAACGATAGATCACAAACGTACGTGTGCTTGATCTCGTTAGAACCACCTCTTCTATATATATTATCCGCACTCCATTTTATGCTTATATATGCAGCATGAAGGACTTTGGCTAGGGAATTAATTTTATTAAACATGATCAATTATTGCATTTGGTCGCCAATGAAAGTACATGTATAGAAACATGCACCATACATGTGTGGATCTTCTAATCCAAATCAGGCTTATTTAGTATTATCTGAAGTTTCCAGGTTTGAAAACTTGGATCTTTCTTGAACATGCATTGCAGTTTATAGTAAATGCATGTTTGAAGTTGTCTATTACAGTACGATCGAGGGATCAGTGCTGATAAATATATACAAAGTGTAGTTATCATTTCGTTGACTCTGATATATATATATATATATATATATATATATATATGCATTCAAATCCTTCATGTATGTAATTGGGTTTGGATAACGTAAAATCTTCACTTCTTTCAAAAGTTTAAATTGATAGGAAGAAGTAGATTTAATTATTTATATAGTATTTTTGACACTCATTCTCACATCATGTGGGCCAGCTAGACTTTCCCTCAATAAGTGGGTCCAACACATAGAATATTTAATTAAGCTTAAGCTGATGGGACACGTTGTAACTTCATATGGTATTAGAGCAAAAATAATGAGTTGAACACTAATTAACTCTATACTCTATTTCATTTAATTAAATATTTTACGTGCTGAGCCTACATGTGAAGGGAGTGTTGAAGATATAAATTAAATAATAAAATATACATGTTTCCAATATTTTAAGTTTTTGGAACAAGTGAAAATTTCACAAATAACCATACATTAACTTCAAATGGTTTAATTACTGTTAGACTATAGTCAATACTGGCCATGCATGGTTTCTCTTCTCCACAGAGAAATTATAATTATCATTTTCTCAACCACCATCTTTTTTCAAACAAGAGTCAGTCACATGCAGATTAGGTCTTGTTGTAAAATTGTTAGAATAGAAGTTTTAAATTTTACCAATATTTAAGAACACAATAATTATTTTTTTCAAAAGATGGAGGTCAGGCCTCATTATTATTCATCCTCATAAAGGCTGAGGAAAAACCGTGGTAACAAATAAAAAACATTATGAACTTCACAAAAAAACATCTCAAGAAATAACAACCAATTAAAGACCTCTAGCTCTAAATCTTAGAAACGAAGAAAAGCACAACCCCCCTTATCCAACCAAAACAGACCACGAAGATGTCTCGACAACTCTGAATGTTGATTCCAAACCTTGCATACCCTGAAGCACCAAGACGAGCAAGACCATTAGCAAAGGAATTAATTTCCCAGAAAATATGTCGAACCCAAAAACAAAGACGCTCCAATAGATTCAAAGCTTCCTCCCAAACCCTAGGAATCTTCCAAGTACCAGAGGCCACATCTCTTCTTACTCAACCAATTAATCACCAACATAGAATCCATCTCAATCTTCACATTTTTAAAACCCAAAAAACTCACCAGTCGAAGACCTTGAAGAAGACCCATAAACTCAGCAACACTATTCAACCGAATGCAGTCAAGATAGAAAAACCAGAGATCAACTCCCATCTATGATCATGGATTATGCCACCCGCACTAGAAGAACCTGGCTAGTTCCCTATCGAACAGCCATCAACATTAAGTTTAACCCAATCCAAGGAAGGAGGAACCCATTTGACTGATTGAAGAACACAATATTTATGGATTATAAAGAAAAATCATAGAACTATATATGCTCTTATATTTATACTTTCCAAAGTTTTCAATTTATTACTACCGAATTATCAGCTGTGTTTGCACATTTGCCAGCTCTTGATCTCCGCCAGCACCCATTATTAAACACATATGACATAGCCATGGGAGGGATTTGGGCCGCTCGTGATGGCACTATATATCATCCCCGTATGCATGCTTAGCCATTCCCACTGACACTTTAGTGAGTTGACTCTCCAATTGACTCGGTGATCCATCAAATTGTAGTGGAATATTGAAATTTGAACTCCTCCCATGAATACTTAATAGTCAATATATAGGCAGCTTATACGTCCCTTAGAAAAATAACTCTTTTTTTGTGTAGTATGCAGTTGTTTTGTGTAGTTTTATTCTAAGTCAAAGAAAAGGAAACATTGGTGTGCCCTTGTTAATACTATTCCGTTTAAAATCCTTCTTTGTTGCAGTTTTTTCTAGTTTTCTAATTAATGTTACTGTGGATTACGAACTAAAGAAAAAAATAATTAATATTTGATCGTGTTTACAAGTAATTATAAGTAAAATACGTTATACCGTAAACTAGTTAAAGAAATGTAAGCATTTTTTTAAGGAAATATCTGAAGAAATATATATAAATAAATATATATATATATATATATGCATAGAAGCTCCCGATTCAGGAAATGAAAATCTTACATATCACTACAATGAGATGAAATTCCCATCAATCTTTGACTTTTTCTTTTAAGAAATAAATGAAAGTATACTATTATGTATAATTCGATGAAAGTGTGATGCAAAATACAGTAATTCGTCAGTTGCCTTGAGTTTGAGGAAATAGTCACCGGCCCAAGTATTGGGCCGCGCTATATCAAGGATGTGAAGCCCAATATTACAGCACATGTTTAAGACTACTCGTCGGATAAAAAATAAGCCCAATCTTCTCCTGAGACCGAATGTCGCCGACTTATTTACTAGGGTTTCTCTAAGGGATATAAATACTCTCAAAGGCCCTATCTCAGGACAATTTGCTCTCTGCGCAGCGTTATTCGGACTACTCAAGGGTTCTGGAAGCAAGGAAGCGAACAAACATAGCCACCCAATCACCATGAGAGCCAAGGTTAGATCGATCTTGATCACATTCAATATACGCTGTTTCTTGATCTTAAATGTTTGTTCCTTCCGAATATATAAACGATTTTTGTTTGTGATTTCGTTTGTGGATTTGCTTTTTGTCTTTTCAGTGGAAGAAGAAGCGCATGAGGAGGTTGAAGCGGAAGCGCCGAAAGATGAGGCAGCGATCCAAGTAGTTCTATTATCAATAAATTGTCGTTTTCTGTCTAATGGTTGGTGATTAGAGATTCGTTGTGTTCTCCGTTTTTTATGTTTGTACTAAAGCTCTGAAAACTTTGGAATTCTGTACTACTTAATGAGATTTTAATACTTTTAAACTAAGGTTATAGTGATGAGGAATTCGAGTTGTATCTCGTAACCTGAATGCACAATTTGGTTATTTCCGATTTATATTTGTTGTCTTTGATACTCTAGCCTCTGTGTTTCGTTGTTTTTAGTCTCAGGCATTGTTTCCATATCATCGTGCTTTCCGGGTCGTATATGTAGGAGTCGAGCCAACTGAGCTTCGAATGTCCTACCTCAGATAAAGGCACGTACACATAGGTTTTCTTTCTACTATCTGGTTCCATGAGTCCTGGCTCCAACAGTATCTCACCCAAGTAGGACACTTGAAAAAGTTAGAGGCTGACTCATGGGGGTTCAGGTCCCATTCCATGTGTACGTGCCTTTACCAATAGAGAGAAAGTCTTGCTATATATTAGTTATTTGGTTGGATTGAGCTTGAGCTCACCTGAGTTTTGAGTTTGGTCGGTTCATAGGGTTCCGATTATACTGCCACTCTGGTGATTTGATGGAGGCTTCCTTGCAAGACTTTGGCGTAGGTTACTGCTGTTTGGCCAAATCCAATAAAATTACTCAAATGGCTAATAGGATATGAAAATACGCTATATTGGATTAGGCTTGTTTACTATTACTCTTGTTTCTGGTTTCGCTCTTCCACTTATTTTGGTTTCACTTGGATGTGTTGTGCAATATATGTAAGTGAAGATTTATGCAAGTGCAATTTAGTAGTTTAGTAGACTTTTTTTTTTAAGTGTAGATTTATGCAAGTGTAGTTTAGTAGTGCAATTTAGTAGTTCAGTAGTCCTTTTTGAAGAAATTTGATTTGTAATTAAGACATTTACATAGAACTTTAGATGAGTTTAATTAGAATGGTAAAATAGGTAGAATGGTAAAATATGATAAAAATTAATATTGCGGTGAGCTGGGTTTAAGAAATTTGAGAACTTTTAACAAGGCACTTCTCGGGAAATGTTTATGGCGTTACCATCATGAGGGGGACACTCTTTGGAAGAATATTTTAGATGTTAAATATGGGAGCATTTGGGGAGGGTGGTGCTCTAAGGAAGTCAGAGGGGCATATAGAGTGGGAGTTTGGAAACTGATCCAGAATAGTTGGGATGATTTTCTAGTCAACTACAGGTTCTTGATGGTAAGGGGCACACGAATCAGGTTTTGGCACGATATATGGTGCAGAGATGTTGCTTTGAAAACTAATTTCCCCTCTCTGTATAGGATTGCGTCTGATCAGGGCTCCTCAGTGGCTGATAATATGTGCAGAACCGTCGATTCCATTCATTGGTCTATGAGATTCACCAAAGCTGTCCAGGATTGGGAGGTGGGAGCCATCACTGATTTCTACAGAATCTTATATGCGCTGAATAATAGGGCAGGAGGGAGGATAGCTTACTTTGGTCATGCACAGGGAATAAGAAATTTTTTGTTCATTCATACTACAAGGCCTTGGTGAACCATTCCCCTAATGCTTTCCCGTGGAAGAGCATTTGGAAGAGTAATGCTCCTCTCAAGGTTACTTTCTTTGCTTGGTTGGCCTCCCATGGTAAAATCTTAACAATCAACAAATTAAGAAAGCGTGGACTTTGCAGAATAGATCGGTGCTACATGTGCAAACGCAATGGTGAATCAGTGGATCACCTTCTTCTTCAGTGCAAAGCAGTTAAGGTATTGTGGGATATAATCTTCTTGAGACTCAGTATCGCATGGGTCATACCTAAGAGGGTGATAGATCTTTTGTCTTGTTGGTGAGGGATTAGTGGCAATCGCCAAATTGCTGCTGTATGGAGTATGGTACCTTTATGTTTAATGTGGTGCACGTGGAACGAAAGAAATGGTTGCTGCTTTGAGGATAAGGAACGTTATCCAGACAGTTTTAGGGATTTCTTCTTTCATACTTTGTTGCTTTGGGCCTCTTCTATTGTATGGGATGGAACGAGCCTTAATGTTTTGTACGCTAGTATCAGTAGCATGTAGTTTGTAATTAGGCATTTTCCTGTATACTCGGGCTTTGTCTCTTTACGTGGATCAATAAAACTTCTTTTTAGCTATAAAAAAAATAAATATTTTTTAAATAAATATTATTTTATTACTATATAATGAATAAATGAAATATCCAATGTGGAGATTTAATGTGAATGAAATAATCAAAAGTCAAATTTATCACATGTTATTTTATTATTATATAATGAAAAAATGGTTATTCCAATATGGGAATTTGATGTGAATGAAATAGTCAAAATCAAAATCATCTCATATTACTATAAGTGGAGTTTGACTTTGGCTTATCCATTAAGAGAACTCGCCCTTAAGTAGTATGGGTTTGCATATTGATTGCGTTTGGTGCCACTTTACAAATAGATTTATTTATTTATTTATTTTTGTATGCAAATTTCATTAATGAAATAGAAGCTAATACAAAGTCTAATAATAATTACACAAATAAATAATTATACAAATAAATAGGAAGGGTCATTTCCATTATGAAAGTCCAGGAGACATTGCGAGATTGAAATGAGAGGTATACTTCCAAATTTGAGTTTGGAAGCTGCCCATTGCGCCAAGTTATGTGCGCAATGATTCTGAGATCGATATATTTTTTTCACCTTCTAGTCTTCAAATCTGTGCAGGCTATAGTGAATTTCTCTTATTATGACTTGTATTGTCCAATTTGTGGCTGCCTTTGGATCTAATATAGCTTGTATAACCTGTTTTGAGTCTCCTTCTATTACAATTTTTTTAATACCCTTGATTAGTGCTTGCTGGATAGCCATAAGTGTTGTTGATGCTTCTCCTATGTTTGGGTTGGTGCTGCAAATGTAATCTATCTGAACAAAGATTGGGATTCCACTTTCTGATCTGCATATTGAAGCTATGATGTTGCCTTGATCTCGGACTACTACATCAAAAGTTAATGAATGGTAACCTTCTGAGGGAGTCTGCCATTTCAATTCCTCTTGGTGTTCTTTGATGATCTAGGGCTTCTATGTTCTTTATGAAGCTTTTTTACTCTAAAAACAAACCACTCAGGAGTTGGGCATTGTTTATTATGGAGAGCTTGGTTTCTAAGAAACCAGAGATTTTCCATGGCCAGAGTAACAAAGAGTTGGAATGGTTGAATTTCCTTTGCTAGGATTTTTATGAGGTGGGCAAGATTGAGGACAATTTTGATTCAATTTGAGATTGGTTGATTGGCAAAGGTGGAGATGTTGATTAGTCATTGGGATTGTCTCCATAAGATTCTTGAGAAGGAATGGTTAAGGAAGAGGTGGGTGAGATTTTCTTCTTCAGTCTTGCAAAGGGGCAAAGGGTTTGATCTCCTTGAATGGTGGGTATTACTCTTTAGATGAGTGATTTGGTCGGAAGAATATTATGCATTATTTTTCAGAGCCAGAGTTTTAGTTTATCTTGCATTTTGAGTTTTCAAATTTTTTTCCAAATTTTAGAGTTTTGGTTTTCTGTTAAGGGATTTTGGGTATTTGTTAGGTTGGCATAGGTTGATTTGACTGAGAATTTGCCACTGTTATGATGTGCCTATTTGATCTTATCTTCTTTGTTAATGTAATCATGTGTTGAGAGTGGAATTTTGAGGATGCCACTAACAGTTTATGTGTTGAAGAGGGTCTGAAATAATAATGAGTTCCATCTTCTTGGTTCTTCTAAAATGCGTTCAGAACCTCATGTTTTGATCATATTGAGGTTGGTTGGATTTGGTTGTGGTTGAAGAGAGGGCAAAGTATAGATCCAAAGATCTGACCAAGCTCTAGTTGAGACACCATTGTTGATTTGGACACAAATACTGCTTTTGATGAAGTCTCTTTGTTTCAAAATATTTTTCTAGAACCATGAATCCGAGGGTCTTGCTCTAACTTAAAAAAAAGTAGTGTTTCTGAGGTATTTTGTGGTGAGAATGTTTTTCCAGAGATTGTTTGTGTCATTTATGATGTGTCATGCGAATTTGGAGATGAGAGTTTTGTTAAACCAGCAATTTTTTTTAATGCCTAGACCCCCTAGGGATTTTGGTGTGCAGATTGAGTGACAAGATTTTGGAGTGAATTTGTAAATGTTTTGCGCATCAATACCCCACCAGAATTTTCAAAAGAATTTGTCTATTTGTTTTGTTGCAGAGCTTGGAATGGCACATGTTGACATGATATAGGAAGGGAATGTGCTGGCTACACTTCTAATGAGGGTTGTTCTGCCAGCTTGTGAAAGGATTTTTGTTTTCCATCCTTGTAATATGTTTTCAAATTTTTCCATGACTTCTTTGCAAAGAGATTTCTTATCAGCACCTATATAGAGAGGCAAATCAAGATATCTCAATTTAAAGATGTTATCTTTGAAGTTCAGGTGTTATTACTCTCTCTAATTGTACTGTTTAGGGGTGCTACCCGCATGGTGCGGGGCGGGGGCCCCCCCTCCCCGCCCCCCGCCCCGCACCATGCGGGTGATGGGGGTTTTTCCCCCGCACCCCGCCCCCGGGAGGCGGGGAGGCGGGGAGGGGGTGATGGGGGTCTAAAAATATTTTTTTAGACCAAAATTATAATATAATTTAAATAATAAATTAAAATTTATAAATATAAAAAAAATTTAAACTCATTAGAGTTAGATTTTGGATTGATTTGGCCTCCTAGGCCAATCTTTATATAGGAGACCAAGGCAATACAATAGTCATCTTTAAGCAATGTGGGACTTAGTAGTAAGTCCCACATTGCTTAAAGATGACTATTGTATTGCCTTGGCCTCCTATATAAAGATTGGCCTAGGAGGCCAAAGCAATCCAATGACTTGAATATAATTTTAAGTCTTTTATAAATTGTGTATATTTATATACAATATATTTATTTAATATATATAAATAAAAATTTTTTTTTTTAATGTGGGGCGGGGGCGGGGGCGGGGCAGGGCCCCGCTGGGGTCATCCCGCCCCCTGCCCCCGCTATGCTCTCTCTATGCGGGGTGGGGGACCCCGCCCCCGCATGGGCGAAGCGGGTTAGCCCGCCCGCCCATGCGGGGGCGGGGCGGAAGCCGGGCGGGGCAGCGGGGGCGGGGCCCCGCTGCCCACCCCTAGTACTGTTAGAGATTTTTTGCTGAAATGCATGGAGGATTTTTTTAAGTTGATTTTTTGGCCAGACCAAGTTGTGTATGTTTCAAGGCTTCGGGCAAAGGATTAAGCATTCTTAGAGGTAGCCTTTCCAAAAAAAAATGAGCATCTGCAAGAGAATGTGAGTTAGGGAAGGACCTCTTGGTTTATCTTAATCTCTTCAATGTTATTGTTCAATTCCTCTCTGGTAATTAACCTGGATAGAACCTCACTCCCCATTATGAAAAGAAATGGGGATAGTGAATCCCCTTGTCTAATTCCACGAGAGAGTTGAATCAAATCAGTGAGAGTTTCATTAATGATGATGGAGAAAGTAACTGTGGTAATTTGCTCCTTTATCCAATTTGTCCAAGTTTGGTTGAACCCAAGGGATTGAAAAATATTAAGAATAAATGGCCGCTCCTCGTAGTCAAAAGTCTTCTCCATGTCAATATTTATGGTCATGAGACTAGTTTTTCCTCTTTTTTTTTTTTTTTTTTTTTGAGATGGTGGAAGACTTCTTGGGCTAGGGTTGTGTTCTCTTAAATAAGTCTTCCAAGTAGAAAAGCTGTTTGATGTGGTGAGATATGTTTTAAAGGACATTTTTAAGCATGTTTGCTAGGATCTTTGCTATGATTTTGTAGCACACATTGGCT
Organism: Juglans regia; assembly: GCF_001411555.2. NCBI lineage: Eukaryota > Viridiplantae > Streptophyta > Magnoliopsida > Fagales > Juglandaceae > Juglans > Juglans regia. Next base: position 51,540,640 of record NC_049907.1, on the reverse strand, counting down.
AGATTGATGGGCCTGAATTGTTGTTCAGTGTTTGGGTTCTCATTTTTGACAAGGGCAATGTTGGTGTGGTTGAGCTCTTTTAACAATTTTCCATGTGTGAAGAAATTGTTAATAGATGCCATGAGATATTTTTTGATTATGTCCCAATAAAACTTGTAGAAAAGCCCAGTGAATCCGTCAGGGCCAAGGGCCTTTGTAGAGGGAGTTTGTCTAATTGTGTTCAGGATCTCTTCCTCAAATGGTAAAGCACAGAGATAAGCATTTTCAGCTTCTTAAATTTTTTCCGGGAATAAGTTTTCAATATCCTCTGAGATCGTTGGATTTGTGGTTTTGAGATGTTTGTGAAGTGATCTTTGAATTTTTCTTTTATGATTGTGAGCTTTGAGGTCCACTGATTTGATCCAATTTTTAGGCTCTCAATGTTGTTCCTTCTGTGCCTAATTGTGGTTGAGGCATGAAAGTATTTGGTGTTTAGGTCAGAAGTGGAAAGCCAGGTATTTCTTAATTTTTGGCACCAGAGGGATTCTTCTCTCTTCAGTTGTTCCTCCAAGTTTTATTTAAGATTTTATTCCAGAATTATTGAATGAGGGGTTGGATCAATAGTATGAATTTCCTGGAGCTTCTTGTTGAGGTTCTTTATGTTATTCTGAATATGACCAAAATAAATTATGTTCTAATGTTTCAGAGCCCCTTTGGATGCTTTCAATTTTCTTGTTAAAATGTAGATTGGGGTTCCTGTGTAATAAGAGCTCCATGCTTTTTTTACCACTTCCAAATTGTTTGGTTCCTAGTCCAAAACTTCTCAAATAGTCAAATGTAATAGATTTTTTCTGATTGTTAGATCTAGAGGTTTCAAGTCAAATTGGAGAGTGATCAGAGGCAGATCTTGGGAGGTTTTTTATGGTGGCCTCGGGAAACAGGGAATTCCAATGCAGATTTACCACACCTTTGTCAAGCCTTTATCTGATGTTATTTGGAAAATGTTTGTTGTTAGACCAAGTGAATTTGGGACTAGAGTAGCTTAAGTCTATTAAATCATGTTTTTCAATGAATAGACTCTGACCCTATGCGCTAGCAACAGGTCTCCCTCCCATCTTTTCAAATTGATTTAAAACAGAGTTAAAATCCCCAATGGCTAACATAGGACTAGGAAAGGCTTCTATTATTGCATTAAGATTATCCCAAAAAGTTTTTTTTTTTTCACATGGTTTGTTGGGCAATAAACAAGATTTAAGAGTCACAGATTGTGTTGGGGGTCTGAGTAGATCAACATAGCTATGATATTACTAGAAACATAAACAAGTTCTATGTCCAAGCCTGGATGCCACAAAAACAGCAGACCTCCCCATTTTCCCAGGGGAGGGATATGTTCATGCTTAGATTAGAGAACCCTAGACTATTTACAACATTACTAGTATTTACATGAGCCAAAAGAGTTTCAAATAAGAAAATGGCATCTGGATTGTGGTTCCTGAAGCAAGCCCTAACATTTCTTAATGCACGGGGACGGGCGATTCCCCTGCAATTCCATGTCAAAAGTTTCATGGAAAAAATGGTGGCAGTTTAGACACTGCCACTTCAGTCATTGGATTTAGGGGGATGAGGTTCATAACATGGGTCTGAGACTGTGTATCCGGAAAGCTTTCCTCTGGATGCTTGTACAGATTGAGGCGATTCTTCTTCGTGATTCTCATTGAAGCTCTTGTTGATTTTCTTACTTTGCTGCCTGAGAGAGTTTTTTTCACTGTCTTTGTTTCTTTTGTAGTTTGGATGTCGTTGTTGTCTGCCATCTTTCTTGCCTGTGTAACCAGGATGTTGTTGCTGCCTATCATCAAGGGAAGATCTTCTATGCTTCCTTCTTCTTTGTTGAAGGTTGGGGTGGTTGAGTAAAGAAAACATTTTTTGGTTGAGGGTGTTTGAGCTCTCGCCTCTGATGAGTAAAATTTTCTCTTCTTCCAGCTGATTGAATCATTCGATTCTTCGAAAATTTTGGGTGATGTTGTTTGGGTTCCTGCCAATGGGGATTTTTGTTCAAAGGGATCGATTTGATCGATGGTTTCAAATTGGAGGTTTGGTGGGCTTGTTTCTGTTTAGTTATGAGACATGCCCTTCCCGATGAGCTTATTAAGATGGAAACCACTTACTTTTGGGATTGATGGGCCATTGGGATTTTGATGTTTTGAAATTGGGCTATGAGCTGGCTGAAGACCAAGGGGTCATTGCTTGTGTTTCGACTTGGTGGGTCGTTGCTTGTGTCTGGGGATTTTTGCAGATTCAATTTTGAGTTGGAAATAGAATGGTATAAGTCTTATTTGACGGGATTAAATTTGATGTGTCTGTTGGGAGCAGTGGCTATGTGGGAATAGTTGGTTTTTGTATGTTGAAATTCTTAGTGAGGGCCACGTGTGTGGGAGGTGTGGGGTAATTTAATGTGAAGGAGTGATTGGGGTAGCTGTTTGGGGAGAGTTGGTTTTGACTAGTAGGTACCAATTGGTTGCTTGTTGTCTCTCATAGTCATCTTGTATTCAATGTGTCAGTGTTGTATGTTGGTTCCGTTATATAGCTGCCACGTGTTTGAAAATTTCTGCATGAGAACTCTTTGATACTGCATGGATGAGTTGTTGGTAGATGATGAATAGTAGACTGATCTACACTTGCACCAAGCTTATTTTCCTGATTCACATATTGACCGAAAAATAATGCTTTCAAATCTCTTTTTCGCTAACTTCCATGATTATTTTTCCTTTTCCTTTGCTCTGTTGGAAGTTTGTTGGTGGATACTGATTTTCCTCTTTATGTCTAGCCTGATTTTTGAAATCTATCGATTCTTTGATTCTGAATGGAGGGAGTGTTGTTGGCCTTTCAATGTTGATTTTTTTAGGCATGATTACTTCAGGACCTAGTTTTTCAGCTTTGTTACTTCTTCTTTGTTCTTGACTTCCTATCCTCATTCCTTGACCATAAAGAGTGGCATTATTGTTGCCATGGTTTGTGGGGCAAGAACTATGTACGTGACCTAAGCAACCACATCCGTAACAAAATTCAGATAGCCTTTCATATTTAAAGGTTACTATGGCAAGGCCTCTATCAATTCTTGGAATTGAGAAACTAGTCTGGAATGGTTTGGTAGTGTCGATTTCTACTCTTATTCTTATAAATCTTTTGACTGAAATGCATGATATGTTGATGCGATCAACTTCCAACAGTTTGCCCATCACTCTTCCAATTTTCTCTGCATTTTCCATGGTCATCATTTCAAGTGACTTCCACCTCATATTGTCAAAGTTGGTCTGAATACCCTTTCCATAGGGATTGCTTTCATTATATAGAAGGAAATTTACAAGGTAAGTATTTACACGATTACGTATATATCTAGCTAGAAAGGTAAGTGTCGAACTAGAAAGGAAAATGTTACTAAAATACAATAATCATATCAAATCATATCTCTGTGACATCCCCCCTCAAATTGATGCTGATAGATCAAGAAGCATCAATTTGTCAACCAAGAACTGATGTCGGTGCCGAGAAAAAACTTTAGTGAATATGTCTGCAGTTTGATGTTCGGTAGAAATGTGAGGAAGTGTAATCACATGTCTATCAAAGGATTCATGTATGGAATGACGATCGACTTCGATATGTTTCGTACGATCATGGAAGACAGGATTAGCAACGATCTGAATAGCACTGGTATTATCAGCATGAAGAGGAGTGGAATGAAGCTGGGGAAAACCAAGTTCACCCAATAACCCACGAAGACATGTGATCTCAGAGCAGGCGGAAGACATAGCTATGGGTGGGGCAGCGGGGGCGGGGCCGACAACCCCGCCCCGCCCATGCGGGGGTGGGGCCCAACCCCTCCCCGCATTTCCCCCGTCCCTGCCTCCATTTATATATGTATATTATATACATATATATAAACATAAATATATATTTATATTTTACAAATTCTGTATATATAAATATATATTACAATTTGTTAGATTTGTTCACAAAATATGCATTGGCAAATTTAAAAAATACATAGTTTAAAAATTAATACACTACAATTTACACAAAATATGCACTAGCAAATTTAAAAATTATATATTTTTTAAATTATAGTCATATTACAAAATTTAAATTTATAATTTGGATCTAAAAATGTATTTTTAATTACTTTTACACTTATAAATAATTTTTAAATAAAATAAATGTAGTATTTTTTTAAAAGTGAAAATAGGCGAGGCGGATTGAGAATCCGCCCACACCCCTCCCCCGTATCCCGGGGGCGGGGGACGGGGGTGAAAACCTCACCCCCCACCCCATGTGGGGCTGGGTGCGAGGAAAAGGTGCCCTCGTCCCGTAGGGGCGGGTAGCATCCCTAGACATAGCTCGATACTCAGACTCAGTGGAGGACTTGGAAACTTTATATTGCTTCTTACTCTTCCAAGAAATGAGTGCATTGCCTAAAAACATGCACCAACCAATAACAAAGCGACGAGTATCAGCACATCCAGCTCAATCAGCGTCACTATACCCCACCAACTGTAAGGAAGATTCTTTAGGAAAGAACAACCCGCGTGTAGAGGTGCCCTCAAGATATCGGATAATGTGGCGGACATCAACTAAGTGAAGGTGTCGAGGGGCCCGCATAAATTGACTAACCTGCTGCACAACAAAAGAAATGTCAGGACGAGTAATCGTCAAATAGTTCAAACTCCCAACTAGTTGCCGATACAAGGATGGATCTAATAGAAGCTCACCTTCCTCCTGACGAAGCTTAAGATTTACCTGCAAGGGAGTAAGAACATGATTACTCGATTGGAGACCAGCCAATGAAATCACTTCCTACGTGTATTTGTGTTGGTGTAACAATGTACCAGTCGGAGTAATTTGCACCTCAAGGCCAAGAAAGTACTACAAGGGACCGAGATCCTTCATGTGAAAAGAGGCTATGAGATGCTGTTGTAATTGCTTAATTAACTCACTGTCAAAGCCAGTAATCACAATGTTGTCAACATATACTAAAAGCAATACAATTCCTACAGAAGTCTTGCGAAGAAACAGAGAGGAATCAAATTGACTCTGAGTAAAGTGAAAAGCAAGCAGAGTAAAGCGAAATTTATCAAACCATGCTCGTGGAGTCTGTTTCAGTCCATACAAGGATCGACGTAACCAATAAACCTCTGAGGAAGGTGTAGCAAACATGCCGGGAGGTGGAGACATATAGATTTCTTCCTTCAAATCCCCATGTAGAAAAGCATTCTTCACGTCCATCTGCTGGAGAGACCACCCTTGTGATGCAGCAAGTGCCAGAATAGTCTGTACAGTAGTCATTTTGGCGACAGGTGCAAATGTCTATTTATAATCAATACCATACTCCTACCGGTTCCCAAGAGCCACGAGACGGGCCTTATATATGTCAAGTGAGCCATCAAACCGAAACTTGACTAAGTATACCCATTTACAACCAATAGGTTTGACACCAGAGGAACAAGTCACAAGATCCCAAGTGTGATTGTCTTGAAGAGCTTGGATTTCTTCTTGCATGGCCTGCTGCCAACATGCTTGGGTGGCTACCTGAGTATAAGAGTGAGGAACAGAAACAGTGTCGAGAATAGTAGTAAGCGAGGTATGAGAAAAACCATACCTATCTTGTGGATGTGTAACCCGGGTGGACCGCCGAGATATAAGATCCGCAGAATCAGATGACGGATCAGTGTCTAGAAGAGGCGTTGAAGGAGGACATCTATGATACACTACACCTAGTTAAAATCGCTCAATAGAAGAAGGCACATTATCAAAATTGGGTAGAAGAGTAATAGGAGGATTAGAAATAACCTGAGACTAAAAGAAATATTGATTTTCAAAGAAAATCACATTCGGGGAGATCCGGAATTTGTTTCATGAGCATCATAACAAACAAATCATTTCTAAGTAGGGCTATATCCCATAAAAGCACACGTGACAGACTGGGCAGTAAGCTTGTGACGATCAACAAGTGGCAGATGAACAAAACAAACACACCCAAAAGTATGAAATGATTTATACTCAGGAGATATGCCAAATAATCGAAAATATGGAGAATCATAATTTAGAGTGGCAGTAGGTAATCGATTGAGCAAATAAACAGCAGTAGATAAAGCTTCTACCCCCTGAGTCAAAGCATAAGATTTTGATACAAGAATGCTGAGAAATAATCCCTTTTTGCTGAAGATAAGTCTGAAAGGAATGAGACATGTATTCCCCCCTGAGTCGAAGCGTAAGATTTTGATACAAGTACTGACAAATTTTTGAAAAATAGAAAAGACGTCAGCTTTAGAACGGAGAAAATAGATCCAAGTAAATCGACTATAATCATCGGTAAACATCACAAAATAACGATACTGACCATGAGAAATAACATGGCTGACACCCCAAACATCAGTATGCATAATCTCAAAGCAATTAGAAGCACGACTACCATGCGCAGGAAAAAGTAAAGTTTTACTTTTACCAAGACGACAAGTAGCACAATCAAAAGATACATGAGAAGAAGAAAATGAATCTTTATTGCCCAAAAAATCATGTTTCAAAATATGAGTCAAGACAACAGAATTAGGATGACCTAATTTCTTATGCCAGACTTCATTATTATTGGTAGTAGTCGTACAAGCAAAGGAAACAACATTAGGAATAGAAAACTGTAAAGGAAATAGACACAACATTATCTACCAATTGGCCAACAGAAATCAAATTGGTAGATAATCCAGAAGAGACAAAAACATTTCGAAATGAAGGGCCAAAAGTATCAATAGCAGTAATAGGAAGTGTACAGCCATCAGCAATCTAGATAGTTTGCGTACCTCCATACTTACGAACACCATGGAGACCCGTTATACTACCAGTCATATAATTAGAGGCACCTGAATCAACAATCCAAGAAGAAGTGAAACTAAGATTCGTACCTTGCAAGCCTAAAGCCGTAAAGCAGACACAATCATCTGTTAGACTATGGCAGGTGTGAGAACAGATGAGTCAGAGCATACAGTGGGGGGTGCAGAAGAAGACGAAGACTGAACAGCAGCTTGAAAGGCTTGGGATTGGCGATTCTGAGGATGTACCCGACAATCTTTGATGAGATGACCCTCTTTCTTGTAGTAGTTACAAACTTTCTTCGGATAGTTGCGAGCAATATGACCAAACTCATTGCAATTGAAACACTGCAACTTGTTCCTCCCTCTCCCTTGTGCAGCATAGGCTACATTCACAGCTTCAGAAAAGACCTTCTCAAAAGTCATACCCATCTGAGTGGATAACTGCTGTTCTTCACGCAATAAATCTCCCAAGCAAATATGCAAGGAAGGAACCGAATTACGGTTCAATAAACCGGCTCGAACAGGCTCAATACCCTTTCTATAGGGATTGCTTTCATTATATAGAAGGAAATTTACAAGATAAGTATCTATACAAGGTAAGTATTTACACAATTACGTATATATCTAACTAGAAGGGAAAGTGTCGAACTAGAAAGGAAAATGTTACTAAAATACAATAATCATATCAAATCATATCTCTGTGACACATATGCTGAAAACTTGAGGTCTATCTCTTGTAGACTTTGTCCAGAAAGCCATTCTTTGAGGATCATATGAAAACCTTTGAAGTTCCTGGGTCTTTGATTATAAACTATATCCTTGTCTTGTGATGTGGGAACTGTAAACAGGAATGTGTTGGGACCTAAGTCTTCTATGTGTAGACCAAGGATAAAGCTCCAGACAGCTTTGATGGTGGTGTGAAAAGTGTGTTTGTTTATAGGCTTTGATGAAACTAATTTTCCAACAAGGGCATGGTTTGAAATGATAGTGGCAGTCTCTATGGCTGGCTCTAAGACGATATCGTCCCATGTTAAAGCCTCAGTTTGTGATATTAGCAATTCAAGGTCAAGCGAAGGAGTGGGTTTCATGTTTGAGTGATGAGCTAGGGAAGTTTTCTGAGAGTTTACTAGGATAAGTTTTTGACAGAGGAGGGAGTTTTACTCATCTAGAGAGAGAGCGGCATGAGGTAAATAGATTTATTTTAGATCTAATAGGGTTTTTGCTTTTGTGGATTATGTTGTGGTTGCAAAAAGGGGGATGTGCTCCATTGCTAACATCACTCGATTATTGAAGGTTTTTGATGTTATATTTTTAGGGTTTTTGATCTCTCATTGAATGTCTGCTATAATTTATCTCTTAATAGATGCGTTTCATTTCCTTGTCAAGACTCACGAGCATCCTAAAGCACTCCTTGAAGCAACCGTTATCCCAAAGGAAAATGCGTTTTATTTGTAACCATTTTGGATTCTAGAATCTAGACGCACGCTTTCCAGTTCTGGACCCATAATGCTAATTTTGGCCCAACGGTGCCATTTGTTCAAATGCCACGTTTGACGTCTGCCAGCTTGTCTAATTTTTTGGCCCCAGCTTAGTCTGGGTTCTTTGGTGGACCAATCCATCTAACTTCCGTAGGCGTTAAAAGTAGGGGTGTCGAACCGAGCCGGATTTTTTTCCAGTCTGGTTTGAAGCCCGAAAATTCGGGTCATCTGGGCGGTTATCCACCCGAATTGAATCCGGGTGGGTAAAAAAATATTGTACCCGCCCGGATCCAGTTACGGATCTGGTTTTTAAACCAGATATCCGTAACCGGTTTCTCTTTTGAGAACATTGTTTTAAATTTGGTCTTCTGCTCCTCTCTCTCATTTCAACTTTTGATATTTCACTCAACAGACAACTCTATATCTCTATCTCTCGAGTTCCAACTTTTGAAAATCAGAAACCCTAGCTGTCACCGCGAGGACTGCCGTTCACCATTCGCCCATCTTTCTCTCAACGTCGTTTGCCTACGATATATTCTTCTTTGTCTCAACTTGAACTCTCCATTTTTATCCATTTGTGTTAGCTTTGTTCCTTCCTGAAAAAAACTACGGAAATCCAACTTCCCCTAAGCCCGAAAACCTAACTTTGCCTCTCTCTATATTCTCTTTCTTTCTCTCACTCTCTCCCTGAAAACCCTAGCATCCCTCAACGAAACCCATCACTCACTCTCTCACAGTGTAGCTTCTCCCAGATCTGGGTTTACATTTTTGTTTGAGTCCATATCTATGTGAGTATCTCTCGCTTTTTAAATGTATATATGGATAGATTAGATATGGGCTTTCATTTTTGTTTGAGTCCATATCCATTTGATTTGTGAATCTTGGTTACCATTCCAGATTTGAACATTTTATGGGGTTTTTGAAATTTCATAGTATAGACTTGGTTTAGTTTAGATCTGGGTTTACATTTTTGTTTTAGTCCATATCCATGTGAGCAAATCTCGCTTTTTAAAGTTTGATATGGATAGATTAGATCTGGATTTTCGTTTTTGTTTGAGTCCATATCCATTTGGTTTGTGAGTCTTGGTTGCCATTCCAAATTTGAACGTTTTACGTGAGACTTGAAAAAACTACCATACCTGTAATTAAAAAACATCTAAAAAGAAGAATTGCAAGAATCATTAGTGATGAAGTCGAAAAGAATTAGAACACCTTACTCGACTATTAATCACTAAAAACATAGAGGTTCAAGCACTTTGTGCTTCTCAAGTAACCAAATATATGGGCATTGCAGAGGTCGAGCGCCTTTGCTGCTACTCCATGTTAAGATTCCCCACTTGTGCTCTCAGTGATGTACATGGGGTCTGTCTTCTCCCCTTTCTTTTCTCCATCTTATTTGATTTCTTTATCTTGGGCCTCTAATTTCTTTACAGCTCTTTATTGCTCTTTGGACAAGTGAGAGCAAAATAAAGTTCCAGCATAATGTTTTGATATTTAAATAGAATGTTGTATTTTGTTTTCATATTGAGTTTGAGTCACTAACCTTAATAAATATTACCTTTCGTCTTCATGAACTATTGAAAGCTCCATTGGTTTTATGGTACTAGATGTATATATATATTTATATATTTATATGCTTTTGATCGAAAGAGGGCATAATCTTATACTCATTCCCCTGGTCACAGATAAATTTAAATGTGTTCTTTCAGACAACCCAGCAAGCTTCTTCTACAATCACTTCTACCTAGAAGTTTCAATTGCAATCTAAATCCATACAAAATTGTGTTCTTATGGAGAGATCCTTCAAACAATGGAGCTATCTCCAAATCTGCAGGATGATGGCTCTGAATTATGGGAGGCATTTCTAATTTGTTCTTTGTTAAGTTGATGTTTTGCATTATGATGTAAACAGCAATGTAATATGCAGTGTTTTGTGAGTATTGATATCTATTATTAATTATTTTTTTTTATAAAAATTTGAATGGGCATAAAAAGTTTAAAATGCCTATAAAGATATTCATTATATAAAAAAATGCTTATAAAAAATAATAAACATGATCACCTATTAAAAAAAACCTTTTAAAAAGTATTCAAAAGATTTTCTTTTAAAGGCTTTAAAAGTGTTTAAAAAATTTCTTTTTTTAAGGGAAAAAAATCCTTTTAAAAAAGTGCCGAAAGCTTCTTTTTTTTTAAGAAAGTGATAAAAAGGTTTTTTAAAAAATCCATTTAAAAAGTGCTAAAAAAATATTTAAAAAAGAAATCCGGATCCAGTTCAAATCCGAGTATTTGGGTTCAAATCCGATATCTGCCCAGATGTTTCCATATATCCGGATCCGGATCCACAGCCCAAGCTAAAAGTATCCAACAACGCTTTATGCATTTTAAAAAGGGATTTCGTCCGGGGGCCTCCAAGCTTTTTTATTATTGTCAAAGGTTTATCTTGTCAATAGTAGGAGATGCCCCAGTTTATGGAGAACAATCAACAATGTATATAATGAAATGAATATTTGTCCAGGACGACCCTGTGCTTATGAACCCAATGAGCAATCTTCTTATCAATTATAGTCATAAGCTCGATTGTTTAACATGAGACAGATGAGGAGCACCGAGACTGAGTTCCAAGGCCTTTTCGTGCTTCCTTGATAAGGTGGTTTTTTTTCTTACGTTGAACTGTTGCCATTATCCGTCTCGAATGCCTGATTGCCTGATTGCTTTTTTTTCGTGCTTCCTTCCTAAAACTTCTAATCACGACAGCCAACAACCAGACAAATAATGGATATTTTGTCAAACATACTTTCCGAGCCGAAGAGACAGATCCTTTTTTAATATTTCTGTCCAAGGGAGATGGACACAACATCTAAAGTCTACAATATTTGTTATAATTTGTTTGATATTTCCATGCCTAGTCTCCTTGTACAAACAGCATTATATGGTCAAATTAGATTTATCTAATTCCTTCAGAGAATTAAATATGATCTTTGTCAGACATCATTTGGTAGGCGGAGGCCAAGCATGTATTAAGCGAATTATGCCACTCTTATAGCAAATTAAACTTCTTAATTGTCACTAGTGGAAGTAGTGAGTAGTGCTGTAGCGGCTTCAACGTTGCACAGTTAAACTGAGACTATTGTTCTGCTTGGCACTATGGATGTGATGATAGGCATGGAGATAAGAGTTTGACTCTGTTTGCTTTTCATTTTTGCGTTTGTGAGCGCGCGCGTGCAAGAGAGAGAAAGAGAGAGTAATGAAGCAAGAACAAAGAGTGGTCATACAATGAACTCCACTTCTTCAGACGGTAGGAAAAGTCATACAATGAACTCCACTTCTTTAGACGGTTGGAAAACGAGCATCTGACAGTGCTTGCCACCAGCATCTGACAGTGCATGGGCAAAGAATGTCTAAGGGGGGAAAAAGATGAAAAAGATACCAATGTAAATATAAGATGACCCAAAAAATGTTTCTGGAAGATTATTGTGAATACGAAGGCAAAAAGAACCTCTGCCTTTTGCTTCTAATACGACAGTTTGAAGCCATAGATGACGAAGCAATTTTACTTAAAACCAGTCTAAGTGAATGTTTCAGAGTGCTATGGCAAGCACCCACATCACTTTCCTTAGTGCAAAGCACCAAAACGCTCTTAATTCTTCCACCCACACTAGCAATATCAGCTTTGACTGCTGTCAGTCCTAAGCCTTTGAGGACTTGGATGAGCTCCGAAAACAGCTCCGGTCGATCATCGCAGCAAATAGAGGCCCTTATGAACATATTTTCCTCGCTTCTGTGAACGTTGCCGAGGTTTACATCTTGGGCATAATCAGATTCAATAGTTACTTCATCTGCTTCTGTAGGAAGCAAGCAGGCTTTGCTGACCTCCATTGCTTTTCGCTTAAGATCCTTCACATGGTCAATCACACTTCCTAATAGAGCTGCCTTGTCCATCTGCATAACAGATATTGATTTCTTTCAGATTTATAAAATATGCATCGCGTATATTTATGTGTATAGAATCACTAAAGAATTCGGTTAAGTTGTCGAACCCTTTTTATTTTTTATTTTTTGCAAACGGTTAGAATCACTTTTATCCTCGATAATCCCATAGATCTCCGTCAATCTCACGCCTACGTGTACACCCCTCCCCAGAAACGAAGGAGAAGTACCATCGTAGAGTTACAGAAGTCATTAATTTGCATTTTACTAAGCAGTATAAAGAAGCAGTCGACAAATTTCGAACCATGTGATACCAGTTTATCGACTATCCTTAGGCTTTCCATATTATCAGAAGGCTAAATGATCTCAACATGTTATGACATGCTGCAGCCGGGTAATGAAGAGAGTATAGATTTTCCTAAATTGGACAGCTTACTACCTACTCATTCACATATTGATTTTTAGCAAACGAGGAGGGGTGCGAGAAAGGTTCATCTTATCTTTTTACCTTATCAGACTTGGGAATTAGTTTCCTAAGAGTTGAAAGTTGTGCATTTATCCTGTCCCTACGCCGCTTCTCTGCTTGACTATGGCTCTTGGAAGCAGTGGCACCTCCTCCATCTTCTGCAACCGGAAACCCTTGGAATTGGAAATTGGCAGAGGCTGATACCTGAGGTGATAGTTGCCATGGAACTAGATAGGAGGAGGACTCACTGTCTAGAACTGCAGCATGACACTGAGCCCAGTTTCCCTCCTGAGGAAAACCGGAGTAATAGCAATTCTCCATGGCGAACAAACAACTGAACAAGCATCATTAATCCAACTACGACTCTGCTTTTTATGACACATTCTGCTGCTACTGTTTCTTGTGCTAATAATGTGTGATATCTCTTCTTATCTTGATTTTGATTGGTGTGATATCCAGTACCCTTTGTTTTTTTTTTTTTTTTCCCGAGCTCATTACCCTTTAATTGGTCAAATGAAAAATCATGTTTGGCTTTATTTGCCTGTCGCCTCAATATGAAAATCTTTGTTATAAATACAAAAAACAACTGAGACTTCATAGGATCTTGAAGATTTTAGAAAGAGGAAAAGTTGATTGTCCGACGATGTATTGACCCCCGTGCTTGCTGAAATTAGACGGAAAATATGGTAGTAGCACGGAAGTGAGTGAGTAGATATAGATGAATCCTATAAAATAAAATAAAACAAAAGGGGGAATTATGATCAATAGATTTACATGCTAGCAGAGGTAGATCTGAAGGATCGACCAATTCTGTAACCTAACAGAAAGTACTTTATCCCTACCACACTAGAATTACTAGCTTTTTGGGTTGGTGGAACATGCAAGCCCTACTAATTTTAGCCCACGATCCTTGTATAGAACTTGTTTTCTTTCTCCTTTTCCTCGTTCTTCGGCCGAGGTTTACAAGTGTCATTGGAAAAGCAAAAGAAAAAAATAATAATTTATACACAATATTTTTTATAATATTTTATATAATAAATATTTTTATAAAATATTTTATAAAAATAAAAATATTCTTATCTTATAATATTATTATAAAATATATTGTTTACATATCATTACTCTAAAAGAAAAAACCATGCATCACATAAGTTAGAACTGACCCAAGGGGCTACGTTGGTTGTAACTTGAGCGTTGTTTAGGGCTACCGATTAGTCTACCCAAGTTTTCTATCGATTGGTGTAAAAAAAATTTAAACATTTTTTAAATTCCTTTAAATATTTTTAAAAATAAAAATAATAATAAATTTATTAAAAATTACTTCTTTAATTATTAAATAAAATTAATTCGGTGGATATCCTCCATGAGTAGAGTCTTCCTTGTAAATTACATCACGGTGGAGCTTGTTTTCAGTTTTTAACCTTTACGGGTAGAAGTATTTAATTTTTTGCGGCTTGGTTTGTTCATTTCTGTAAGTTGGCCTCTAATTAAGGTAGTCCTACAGAAGCAGACCAGTTGCAATCAACAGCCGTGTCACGATGTGGGGCCTTCATACATTGTAGCGCACCAGAAAGGCCTCTGATTAACCTCTCACCTTACAAAGTTCTACCTCAGAAAATTGTGGTGTTTATGATTCCGCATCTTCTTTTTCCTCTATGCTTCTATCTATTGGGGACATCTGAGTACACGCTTTTCGGGTCCCATTACTTTAACAAAGTAGGAAAAAAAATGGTTTTATATTGTCGGCATGCACGATCCATGATACAAATGTGCCAGATCTCTAGGTGAAATGAATTTAACCAGAAGATAGTTTCGTCAAGCACTTGAAAAACGGCTCACGTTAGACAAGTTCTCAATGTTCATAGAACCAAAAGGATATGATGAATATGTAGGGTCCTCATAGATTGACACAATAACCAAACTAGTTGATATGAACCAAACCTAGCGGTCTGCTGATTTTTGCATTAATGGTATTATCGCCAATTGGGCTCCTGTTGTAAAATAAAATTAAAAAGGAAAGCTCATATGCCGAGCCACAATTCTCTCTTCAGTATCTGCCATGGTTTGAAAATGCATGCCAGGCGTAGTAATTTCAATTCTCGAAGCTATGACAGCAAATGTTGACTACTGATATATATATATATATAACGGTTGACTAAAGCAAATCTTTTGCACAATAAAGTACTTATTCTGCCTGAATAAAAGATTTGACATCCTAGCCTTGCATAATGTGTATCTAAAAGTACCCGAAATTAGGCTAACTTGTAAGTTACAAGGATGCATTAAAAGATGGTAATTTGTCCAAAAACGAAGAACTGCCCTCCACCTTAATACTCATTAAAATGGATTGCACCTACTTTCCAAACAATGTACGTTGTAGCAAACATCACTGTGCTTATGAAAACAAACGAAAAGGCAATTATAAACAGATCAAAACCTCCTGGAAACTCAAACGTTAGGCCCTGCTTTGGCATTCCTCGCTTGCTGTCATCAAATAAGTTTGTGGGGGCTTCTGGGAGCCCAGATCTTTTCTTCCCACCGTCACTCGCCCTCAGTGCGTCCAATACTTTGCTGCCCATTTCTGATTTAGTTGCTTTTGATTCCATGTAACGGTTCAGTACCCGGGCAGCCCTTAGTCTCTCTTTGGCTGTTAGTGGTGATCTTTTTGGTGTGGATTGCAGGTTCGGAGACGATGATGTCTCCTGCTTCAAATCTGAAGAAAATGTTGACCCATTAGATGCTTCAGAGGCTTGAGAACCTGACTCTTTATTTACACCAGCTTGCGGCTGTTTATTTTCTGCGTTTGCAAAACCCTCATCACTGGTCTTTGTGGTAGCATTATCACTATCTGCAACTGAAAGGGAAAAGCTCCATCTTCTATCCTTTACAAGACTCCTTGACCCCAACTTCCCTGGGAAGGACGCAAATTGGGTGACTGTCGGTACCGAAGTTCCAACACAATATCTTGACACATTCGGGTATTTGGCTTGCAACTTCTAATGAAGAAATACTTGAGTAAATCAAGGGAACTATGTCACCAACATATATTTATATCACATTGAAGTATTAAATGATAAACGTGTATATATTGGACGTTAGATCCTCGAAATAATTAACTATGCATAAAGTTTTTAGGTTTTTACTTGTCAAAAAAAAAAAAAGTTTAGTTTTTAAGTTTTTACTTGATTTAATAAAACTTTATTTCATACTTATAAAAAATATTTTTAATGTTGTGAACAATATAAAAAAATGTTGTAAACAATACCTACTATTGCCTCCAGATGCACCACCTTATCCACTTTTTCTAAAATGTTTTATATTTGAAAAATGAATGAAGAGGATAGAAGGCATATATGTCAAGAAGGTTGCTAAAGCTTAACCTGAAAGAAGAGCTAACCCCCTACATGATTCAATACAGCAATGGAAGACATTTAATACTCAGAAGCACTCCTTCCAAATAAGAAAAAAACCGAAAGGCATAAAAAAGCTTGCAACTACCAGTTCAAAGTCAATCTAATATCAAAAAGACATCTACCAAAGGTAAGTTGAATCACTGCTATTGACTTTTTTTTATAAGTTCACTGCTATTGACTTGACCATCAAATAAGCTCCGCAGTATGTTTGAATTATCAATAAAGGTTCCTACATTCATACTAGGTCGAGTTATGTGTTGAACCGATACATGGATTGTCCATGAATCTAGATACAAATGCAAAGTTTTAATAGGTAGAGAGCTACATGATAATGTGAGAGACTATCAATGCAACAATCCTCGGCCAAATGGGGGCTACTCACAGTGGTCAGGCCGCTCCTTATGCGACCAAGAAGGGAATAAAAGCATCTCTTATATCTGAGGCACTCAAGGCAGTATGAGGAATAAGTTGACAATCCAACTTATCTTTGAAATTATTTCCTTCCTTTACCAGAGGAAATCACTTGGAAGGACAGAAATCCAAGTGCAGGAATGCTTTGTCCAAAAGCACCTTGAGGGACAAGATGGAAACTCCAAATCAAGCTTATATTTGACGATCCAAGTGCAGCTTTCACATCTCCAAATCTAACGTAATTGTTGAACTGGTGAGTGGATTTCCCCTATTTTTGCTCGTAAATCCGTCGAGGTTCACAAATTGAAAATACAAACACAGATTCATAGCCCTAATAAAACACCGAACAAAAAAAGAGCGAGAGAATATTACCAAGGAGAAAAGCAGCACAGAATGGTTGAGGGAGAGGGAGCAGACATGGGGCTGAGCTTTGGGCAAGTGAATGAGAGCAGCACGACATTGATTGAGAGGAGAGGACCGCAACATGGACTGAGAGGAGCAGAGCGGAGTGGCACGGCATCGATGTGGGCTGAGGCACTGAGCTTCAACGAGGGAGAGGCCAAGAGGGAGCGGGAGAGGAAACAGCGCCAGGGTTAGGTTACAATGAAGATAACAGATGAGAGGCAGAGCATGCTTTGCTTTGTGAGGGACAAAGATGAAAACTCCATATTGATTATCAGACATTTTTTTAGGGTGAAATATGGTGCTCATAAACACTATGACAGCCAAATATTGCAGTTTAAGCAATCCTGCTATAAATATTTGAACTCCACGCAACACAGGCACTTAAGGAAATGTGGAAGTTCGTCATCAACTGCACATTGTCTTAAGGAGACAACCTATTGGACGTGATTATAGTAATACCATACTTGCTGAGAACCGAACAAGATGAACCTAGACGGCGAGAAGCTGCATGTACTACTTCAAAAACTTTGAACCGTAACCTAGACTCTATCTCACGAGAAGATCCAATAAATTTTTGAACCGCTTATACTTATAATTTAAGGAAAATCCATAATCGAATATACGCCGCACATTGACAATAAACCCCAATGATACCTTCAACGTTCAGTAAAAGCAAGAACCTAAAACTCAAATTCTGCAGTTAATAAAATAGAAACCCTTCTGTAACTCAAGAATTATGACGTTAAAAAAATGCTATCCAGTGATTATTTGTAGGAACTATTACAAATTCATCCTGAGGCTCTGATTTAGGCTCGAAAACTCAAGAATGAAGAGCAGTCCCTACTACCATCCGAGTTTAGCTACACTTTGAAACCAACATCTAACATCTTGTCTCTTTCGGTTGAGTTCTCCCATCCAGTACCCATTTCGAATCAGAAATGAAATTATTTTAAAATAAACACACATAGTTGATAAGCTGATAAAAGATCATCTAAGTTGACTGCAGTTTACTAAAAGGAAAATAGAAAAAGGTCGCATCTTAAGTCAAACGAGAGAAATAAGGAGGAAAAATTTACCGTTGAGTTGAAGCCCACGACTGAGTTCAGGGATATAGCCATGAATTTTCGGATCGTTTAAAGGCTCAACCATGAACAGCGAGAGCTCTTCTGAGTTATATGCTATGTTTTGCGGCAGTGAATGGGTGGGTTGTAATCGAATGGAGGAGATGATAAGTTATCCGTACCACCGTCATTTTCAGCGCGTGTTACGCTCTCCCTACTTTGCACTCGTGTCGTCTGAGCCTGCCGTTAAAACTTAAAAGGAAAATGATCTCTATTTATTATTAATTTATTTATTTTTTTATATTTAATTTTTTTTAATTTTTAATTTTATTTAATAGTTAAAAAATAATTATTAAAAAATTATATGTTTTTTTAATTTTTTTTAATAATTAAAAATGTTAAAAAAATATTTAAAATATAATAATAAAAAAATAAAAAATTTAAAATATAACATAAATAATAAAGAAGGAATAAACCGGTTAAAAGAAAGAGTACTACTACGGATCCTGAATTTGAGATTCAAAATATGTCTCGAATAGAGTAATTTTTTTTTATGTATTTTTTTAATCATCATAAATATTTTTTAAAAAAATAAAAAATTCACAACATTATTAAAAAATATTTTTTTTAATCATTTGATTAAAAAAAAAAAAGTCCTATTCAAGAAATTTTTTGAGTCCAAATTTAGAATCCAAAGCTTTTTTTTTTTTGAAGGAATTCATTACTCAAATTTAAAGAGTCCTGCTATAGCAGAGTCCCAAATTTGAAATTCAAAAATTTTTTCAAATAGAGGAAATTTTTTTCTTCTTTTTTTTCTATGTATTTTTTTAATTATTCAATAAAAAACAAATTCTCATCCGAGACATTTTTTTAAAGCATTTCTCAAACTTAAAAGAGGGGCGGACTATTAAAGGCGCGAGTAGGCTTTCTAATGTCCTAAAATTAAAAAATTAAAAAAAAACGTAATTTTCTTTAAATTAATAAATGAATAATGGTCAGTTGCTACTTACCACTATTTATTTATTTATTTATTTATTATTATTATTATTATTATTATTATTATATATTTTATTTTTTATTTTATTTACTAATTAAAAATTATATATTAATAAAATTATATATTTAATTTTTTCTTATGGATTAAATAAGTGTATCAATTTTATTTTTTATTTTATTTACTAATTAAAAATTATATATTAATAAAATTATAGAGCAATGCTAGGTACAGTATCTGCTTGGGGACTGCATATGCAGGCCTAGGCTATTTTAACTTTAAAATTTTATAAAATTACAAAATTATCCCTCCTAAAATAATATATTCTCTCATTTAAACATGTACCTGCATATGCAGTCCCTACTTCAAGACTGCAAATAGAATTTCTCTAATAAATTATATTTGAGTTTTTCTATACATCAGCGGTTAACTAACACCACACATGGCTCTTTTTTCTTGCCAGAAATGCTCGTTTAGACTTTAGAAGAAGCCATTTCAATTTTCAAAATTTTTACAGCTCCCGTCCTCGCATTCCCCCCCCTCTCTCTTCCCAGCGCCCTGAGTTCGCCCCTCCCTCTACCTAGCGCCTTGCGGTCTCCAGTTCGTGGCTGATGATCGCCTCCCCACGTTTTCCCCTTTGCTCGTGCTTCTTCTTCCCCAATTCGTGAGATTTGTTTCGCTGCCCCTCTGCCCAACTTCCTAGGTAACTCCACTACCATTTTTTTCCTTCTGTATTATGGTTTCTGCTTGTGTACTGAGAGAGTTGAAGGGAGGGCACGAAAGTTTCTTTGTGTTATGGATTTTTTGAGATGGCTATTGCAAATTTTGGGGCTTAGGGCATTGAGATGCTTGCAAATACATGAGTTTTTCGGGGACTTTAGAATTTCACTAGTCATGCAGTCTTTGGTATTAGATCTAGAAAACCCCTGAATTTTATTAGTCAATGAGTCTGTGAGGAAAGGATAGATTTTGAGGTGTGCCTTGCGCCAGAGATAACGAGTGCTCTCGAGTCTAATTTGAATTCATGAATGCCGTCTCTGTGTCTCATTAAACAAAATAATGTGAAGAAAATCATGAAAACAAAGTTTTATATCTTCTTGCTTGGATATATTGCTACTGTTTCTTCCAAAAGGAAATTAATGACTTAGCCTACAAGAAAATCTTGCCAGTTAATTTAAGCCAATTAAAATATTACTACAAAGAACATATCATTAGAGATTATTTTTTTTTATTAGTCACTGAGATGGGTCAGTAATGCTGTAAATTAATGAAATTAAGATCACTAGGATAGATAAGAGCTGCATGGGGTTGCTAACAAATGTCCCAATGATAAGCGATAAGGGATTCTTGGGATTTGTGTAAGCATCTGGACTAATTACAAGACCATGGGATTTGAAGTTTGGTTTATGTCCTAAGTTTTCTTGTCAATCTAATGGAGCTGAGACTTAGTATTAGGAAGTTCATTTTACAAGAATTGGTAACTTGCACTTGGTGCCATGGATCTCTGATCTATTGGAACAAGTGGCTACTAAGGTGGACTTTTCAGCCCCTCAGTCCCTGTCTCTATGTCTGTCCATGTTTCTGTCTCTAGTGATTTGCTATCTGCATGAAAATGTCTTAGTTAGTTTTGAATGTTCAGTAGAGAGCCTGGTTTGCTTTTAAGATTTAAATCCAAAATTTTGAAAACCTCACATCTCATCATTACAATTTTCTCAAATTTCCACATAAAATAAAATAAACAATTCAACTTTTTCAAATCTCAAAACAAAAATAATATTTAAAAATATATTCTAACAATATTTTATTCAACTTTTTAACTTTAATCTCAATTCATCTCATCTCATCTCTGAAAACAAACTAGGCCTATATTATCACAATTCTTGAGATAGGCTACCTTTTTTTTCGGTAGACTATATCATGTGCTGTTCTCAACGTGCTGCTTAGTAATTAATGTTTTGTATTGGCGTAATTATTAACTTTTTATCTACTTTTTGTGTCAAGTCTAGGAGATGGTGAAGACATGTGGTGTAGGTGACCAAAATCTGCTTCTCATGTGGGCGGGGTTGTGTTGTGAAGGTGATGTTAATACAACTTGTCCAATTGGTGGTCAAGGCTGTTGTGAAGGGGCTGCTGTCAAGAGCTGTTTTGTGTTGTGTGTGGGGGGCTGTTGCGAAGGGACTGATTTGTATCCAGTTGAGGAGATGTACTTAGGGCCCGTTTGGTTGTTAAACTCATCTGAGTTCAACTCAGTTCCGTCTAATTTTAAGCTTTGTCTAACATAGGGCTGTGCAAACTTTCGAAAATTTCGACTCCGCCCAAATTCCTCTCCGATTCTAACGGAGTTGGAGTTGGAGTAGCTCCGAATAAATAGTCGGAGTCGGATTTCGGAACTCCGACTCCGATTTTTTTAAAAAAAATATTAAACGACGCCGTTCCACTTAAGGTGGAATGGCGTCGTTTCATCACGGGGGGGTCCAAAACGCAGGACCCCCTTCCCTTCTTCCCTTCTTCCTTCTTCCTTCTCCTTTTCATTTTCTCTAAACCAGTGAACCTCTCGCCGCCTCGCTGCCTCGTTCCCTCTCTGTTGCCGCCGTTCCTCTTTGCACCTCCGTAGTGCGCAACACTCCGTTCCCCTTCACTTCTCAGGCCAGCCTTCATAGCCTCTAGTAGGTTTCCAATTCCGAGCCCTAAAATTGATTTAAATTTTTTTTTCCATGTTGTTGGGTTGCCTAAAATTATTTGTTTTGAGATTAATTGTTGTGAAGTTGTGTTGTTGTAAGGAAATGTAGCAAAAATTGAATATGGTTGATGGCAATGGACTGTGCAAACTAGTATGCATGCAATGTGTTTGATAAAATGTGTATAAGATTTTATGGATGATTTGTGTTTTATTGCTTTGTTTCTAGAAGAGTTTGATGAAAATAAATTACTCAGAAAATGAAAAATCTTTTATTGCTAGCTGCTTGCATGCCTTTGTGTTTCCCGCACCTTGCCTCTCATGCTATTCCCATTATTTTCATATATATTCTTGTCTTTTTGTTCAGTGATCTGGATTAACATTATTCCTTCTTATAATAATGTAAAACAATAAATCGTACTTGAAAATATATTCAATTAAATGTAACCATAGACTAGTGTTGCAATTGTGTGAGGAGTAAAAAGACTTAACTGTAATCATGAAAAACTAGCCAATAGATGGTCAGAGCTCCAACCTCCATTTGGAGTCGGAGTTTGGAAACGATAACTCCGACTCCATCAGAGTCAGAGTTCAGCTCTAATCTAACATTCAAACACTCAACTCTCAAATTACTAAATTCATTTTAACTCAAAACCTCTTTACACGTGAGACCCATAATCTTTTTCAATTCAACACTTCTTTACATATGGGACCCACGACCTTTTTCAACTTCCCATAAATACATCTAAATTCATTTTAACATCCAAACACATTTAAACTCATCTTAGGTGGACCCACAAAACTCACTCTACTATCTCATCTCACTACTATTCATAAAGAACTCAACTCAGCTTAACATCCAAACGCAGTCTTAGTATTGCTTGTGTTACTGTGTAGATTGTAGAGTACTTGTTTGTTGTGCAAATTTTGTTGTTGAGATTACTTGATTGTAGAGTACTTGTTTTGTGTTGGTGTAAATTTTGTACCATGTGCAGAGGATTACTGGAAATGATATCATTATTGCACCCTTGCATTTTTGTACCATGTAATCTTTGTTGATAATTGATTGTAGACTACTGGAAATGATGTCTGCAAAGAGTTGTAGCTCTAAATAAACTTAGAGGCAGAACAAAAATGTTGTTGTGCTCTGCTTCTCTTGACTGCATATATACTTCCATCATTTCCCAGTTATGCCTTCCAGGGTTCTAATTGCTCGAAGTAGCACACAAGTTGAAGGGCTGTAAGCTTTCTTTATTACCTCTAAAAAAAACTAAAGAGAGAGACAAAATTGTTTGGCTCAAGCAATGATAACAAATTATTTAAATGCCATTCATAGAATTCATAACAAAATGACCAAAGTAAAGAAAAAAGGGTAACATTATTTTCCATGCTGCGTAAGCCTTATTAACACCAAACAAAAACACAGTCCTCCATATTTTCATCACAACATTCGAAAAATTATCCGAACCAAAACATCATAATTTAATTGATGTCCAAGTGCAAATAGAAGACATAGGGGGAGTACAATTACATTTGGTCCATACAAAAACCATCTAGATCATACACATCTATTTACAGGTTACAATATATTTGAATCAAGCCAAAACTATTACAATTAATACAATCCAATACATACATACTAATTTTCTCTTTTCCTTCTAAAGAGTTGTCTCGCTCTCTCTTACTTTATCTTTCATTTTCTGAACTTCATACTCGCTCTGCAATACGTCATCCCACATCTTCCAAACTACATTCTCTCTTGTACTAATGTTCTCCTCTAGCACACGAAGTATATTTGTCCAAACGAAAAATTCACATCTCACTTCTCCCTACACAAAGTATGATAAAGTACACTTGGCAAAATCAAAATCAAGAGAGAAGAAGAAGCTACTCATCCTGTAGTCCTCACATATAAATTAGAGTAAGTACTTTAGGAGATCATGTACATTTAAATATATGAAGAACGGTATTATATATATAAAGCAAATCTTAAAGCATGATTCTCCAAACCATGAAAGAAAATTAGAGGCCAGGTTTTGAAGAAGCGGAACGTGGATGCATGCTCACATTACTAAAACACATGTCCTAGTACCCATGTACTTTATATGAACTTTTACTTCAACAACTATTCTGGGCTATTCGTCAAAATAAAATAAAATAAACAATTTTATTATTTTGTGACAGTGACTTGAATGTATGTGCAACTAACGCTAGGTACTGATATTATGAAAAATTTTCAGTGGGGTAGTTTTTTTTTTTCCCCAACACTTTTGTTGGGGGATTCTATTGAAGTACTCTTATTTGAGGTCATTTTTATGATCTGAAAGTATTTTCTCAGGCCCACAAATCATGCAATTTGATGAGGAAGCAACTTGAATCATTGCAGCCAAAAAAAGAAAGAGAGAATACATTAGCATGGCAACAGAGTTTCTTCTTATGCTTCTATATCCTTCAACATCCACTGCGTAGGAGCTGCAGAAGAAGGGGGAACCACAATTTGTTCCTCTCTTCATATCACATTTTAACACTCACAATCGAGAAATACACATTCAGAGTAAAAAAAAATACATAATGACAGGCTACAATCACTTGTCACAAACCTATAAAAATTGTAGAAATACATTGAAGAAGGGGATTTGGACGGAAAAATATCTCACCTTGGTGCAGATATCGACCTCCAAATGGGTTCTCTTTCGCAGATCTATGGACGCAATCTTTGCCCATGACTCATAGAGAAATAGAGAGATGGCGTCAAGACCAATGTTTTGAATATCGTACCGGACGCTATATCGGTCAAGGCACTGGAATGAAATATTTCGATATCGATACCGTTTCGGAATAGCGTTTTGAGATAACATTTTGGAATAGTCGATATATAAATAAATTATATTTCAAAATTATATTTCAAAATAATAGCTTATATATAAATAAATTATATATAAATATATATAAATTATAAATAGTCTAGTCTGAATTGAGGGTTAAAAAATAAGTTTGTAGTTTGGAAAAAAAAATAGCCAAATACAAGTTGGTACGGTTGGTATTTAGGCCGATACGAAATACAGGTAGTACCTGTACCGGCCAATACGGTACAATTTTCACAACTTTGGTCAAGACGACGAAAATCACAGAGCGACAAGAAAGTGAGTAAAGAGGAGGCCTCAGGCAAGAGAGAATTGCCGATTCGAGCACTTTAAATGATTCTTTATCTTATCCTTTAAAATACATCATTAAAATTTATTTTTTATATTTTATATATTGATTTTTACAATATAGTACATATCATCTTATCTATTTTTTCGTCATATTATTTAAATATTATATTTTTTATTCATTTCAAATATTTTATCTAACTATTAATAATATTCTCATATCTTTTAATATTTATAATATTTTTATATAAAGTGTTATATAATTATGTTATATTTTAAATTAATCTAAATTTATAAGCTAAATTAAAATATAAATTAATTCAAAAAAATAAAAAGAGATTACATAACGAAATGAACAAGGATGGACTTAGCTTAGTGCAAGGCCTTATAAAAAAGTGAATCTTAATCTCAAATTAACTATTTTTCCATTGAGAAGCAAAAAGGCTTTCGAAGAACCCATCAGGAACTCCCAAAAGTCTAATAAAATTGTGAGAGATCGTGTCATTTAGTAATTCTCAGGTATTTCATTATTTACTACCTTATTTATTGATTTCGTGTGTCTGTTTGTTTTGTGGGATTTTAATTTTTCTCAGTCTGTAATGGAACGGACTATGAATTACTTGTGCTCTCTCTCTCTCTCTCTCTCTACATTTGTACCTAGGTTATTATTTTTGGATTTCTGAGGTGGGTTTCTAAAAGCACAAATTTTTGAGTTTCTAGGTTTCTGAAATTGAAAGCACAAAATTTTTCTTCCCAGAAAATCCATAGATGCAAACTCTCTCCATATGTTATAAAATTTCACGATCATGTACCCACGCAAACTCCTAAACCCATATTCAGAAGACAAAATTTGTGGCGTTTTGGAGAGAGTGAGAGATAGAGAGATTTCAAGAAATCCAAAGTATTTTACTAGTTTCTACTCTGAATCGGTACACACTAAAGAGAAAAAATTACAAATGTTTAGCTAAGTCGTGAGAGCAAAGCTAAGTCATGAGAGCAAAGCTTGAAGCAGAAAATAATGAATGATCGGTGATGGAGTGGACGAGCGAAGTCGAGGAAGGTGGAAGGCTCTGGTTGTCTTTGGCACCTAGCAAAGAACAAAGCGCGGGAACGATAGAGAACGTCTAAAATGAGAATAACGATAATTTGAAGAAATGAAGAAATTCACCAGGAGGAGAGAGAAATTAATTAAAAATATTTACAATGATGAACAGGCTCCTCTAAATGTAACAGGTTCCTTGTAGTAAAATATAAAATGTCTTTAAAATAGAAGATTTAATGGAGAGCATTTTTTAGAACATTCTTTTATATTTTAAAGGAAAATGTATTATAGAGCATCTATTGAGAGTGCTCTTGGGGCATAGTTGTTTTGCAGAGAAGAGGGTGAAGGGAGGGGGAGCTAAAGCACAGGAATATGAAGGATTTTTTGAGAAATGACGACTTGCATGATTTTGGAAAAAATCACTAAGAAGAGGGGTAGATGAAGCACGGGTGAAAGGGAGGGGGAGATTGATTTTGGGGAAAAATCGATAGGCAAGAGAGCTGTTGAAAAATAAACATGATAATAATAATAATTTGAAAAGTAATGTCATATATATTTATAGATTGTATCCGTCTTGTATTTTTTTAGAAAATAGTACAATTTATTATTAAAAAAATTAATTTTTTTATGTGAATCTCATATTTACTTTTTTCAAAAAGATTATACGGTACTTACATATTTTATAACTGTAAATATTATTTCTCTAATTTAAAATCTATACTATTTTCCAATATTCTCTTAGAAGGGCATATCAAGAAAATTCTACGATCAAATTATAAGTAGAACAAACTAAACAAATTTTTCCTACGTACCCTCAAGGGTGAACAAGAATAAGAAAAGCAATAAGCTGGAGACTCTTGTTCTTTGTTTGTGTGTGTGTATTATATATATGGAAAAAAAAAAAAGATACAGCGAGTAGAGTCGTGGAGATCAATTATAATTGAGATACGATCAACTATATTGGAGATCTGAATTATCGTCTACCATTTTGACAACAAAACTTCATCCACCTTTCTATTACTGGCTGGCAACAGAATCGGCCGGATTACGAGTACCATTTTGAAATACCAAAAGACTATCAAAACGTGAAAAATGTCCACTGCTCTGAGTTACGAGTACGTCGCATCTGTTGTTAGTCTGTCATTTAGAACCATGGCACAGAATCGGCCGGATTGAAGCTTTGAAATCTTGGTAAAATCTTTGCTCTGAGAATCTGCCTGCCCGTTTCCTTGCAGCTGCAGCCATCTTGAGCCTCTCGGTTTCAGGCATCCTTATAATTTTCAGAATGGCATCTGCATATTCTTCCACACTGCGGGCAAGAAATCCAGTTTGCCGTCCATCTTCTTCTAAAACAATGTCCAGCTTTGGGCCAGCAGAATTATGAGCTGAAGAGAAGAACGAGTATGAATTACAACGACCCTAAGAAGCATTTATACAGAGTAAAGGTATCTTCTTCCAAATGGGGAAGATCACAAGCCAATGAGAGAAAGGGGGAGATGCCAACCAATTGGGATTGCACCCGCAGCCATATACTCTACAACACTTATGCCAAAATGTTCATCTGTCATGGAGTGGATTCCAGACACGGCACCAGCCAAAAGTCTCACCAAGTCCCTGAAGATTATGAGGAATAAACCCAGGCTAAGACGGCAAAAACAAATAAAATCAGGAATAAAATATCTGCAAGATTGAAACCAATCAATATTAAGTTTAAGAAAAATTCTTCACAAGAACCCTTCAATATTAAAACAATTATAAAGAAATCCACAACTTCAACGAGCCAATCCGCCATGATGTACTGGCTAATGAAAAGTTAATGCAAGTTACGAATTAGATATATTGTTTGGTGCGCCTTGATTAATTCCCTTAAGCAAGTATGTGTTCTGAGTCAATAATCTGATTAACCTCAGCAAAATGAGGGAACAACACTGCTGTATCCAAATCTCCTGCATGCAACCCACATGTTCTCCACTAGATGAATTAGACAAATCCTATACGGTACATTGCAGAAGCCTGGTGGGGGAAATCAATCAAATTGGCATTACTTTTCAGACTGAGGACGATCCACTTCTGCACATGAACTGCACACTAGATCGCATCTCATGGTTTTTCATCCTCACATAGAAAACTCTTGCACATATGCATATGCAAAATTACAAACTACATAATATGGGTGCATACGGAGCACGCACCTGTACATCACATTCTCAAAGAATTCCACATCCCCATCCACATTCAATTCAGTCGCTCTATTCTTCAAATTTTGCAGTCTTTCCTCATCTGATTTATTTCGACAACTGCCAACAAATTGAAGCTTTGGTCTGGGCATGTCTGCATCTAACTTTCCAAGGGCAACTGAAAAGGCCTCAAGTTGGAGAGCGTGTGCCTGAGACAATAGAATCAAGTTATATAGGACTTGCTTTAACTTTAAAAGGCCTCGAAAACAAGGCATCCAAATTTAAAGTACCTTGTGCATGTAAGGATAATATAAGAATGCACACCTTCTCTGGACGAAATTGAGCAACTGATATAATTGTGGGAGCTATAGCTGGTCTTTCCAAAGGAAGAACCTGTTTGGACGGGGAATTATTAAAAACCACAAGTTTTTGGATCAGAACTTTGATAAAAACAAAGGATTATTGTTAATTTGGAGTTTTATTGTCAAAACATAGAAAAAGTGCCCATAAAACGTGACTATCCTAACCCTGAGGGGCTGCTCAGCTGGTCCGGCCTTGGATTTGCTCCCCAATGGTCACCAGTTCAAGTCCCCCTGGAGGTTTACCTGGTCGTTAACTTTATGGCCCCATGGGATTAGTTGATGTGCGCACAAGCTGGCCCGGACACCCACGGTTATCAAAAAAAAAAAATGTGACTATCCTACAAACTGCCTGAAGGAGATTATCTTGTTGCAAAGAAGATATAAAGATCAGGAATCTTAATGATGACTCGCATTCAGAATTAAAATTTGGATGCTAAGATTAATCATGTTGCATCCTAGAGTGCACATAATAAGGAAGGGGGGAATTGGAAGAAGAAAGCCGAATTAAACAGGAAAAGAGAAAAATAAAATCTCAACCCCACAATGCACACAACATTAGATTGAAGAAACGAAAAATTAGAAACCTGAAGTCCTGAAGTGTCACAAGGAGGATACACTCGCTTAGTTCGGTGAGAAATCCTCCAAAGATTGTCAATATGAGACTGAGTCCATGAAGAGTTGACCATTACAAGGTGTGCACAAGAGCCTACAAACCCATACATCCAGCTAAAGATTGTGTAATAGAAGATTTTGCATCGGGATAGCCAAATGCTGCCACAAAATCAGAAATTTTACACTCAAAACAAGTGGACTGGCAATAAAACCTGTCTATATCTATCAGAGCCAGATGCAGGACTATTATGGAATTAAAAAAAGACCGCTAGTAGGATAGTGGTGACAGTCCAGAACAGTAGTGTCATGTAACGGACCTTGAAAGACCATTATGTTGCTCAAACATGTCAGTTCAGTAATCATGTTTGGGTTCTTGACTTGGAAAAAAATCCACACTCAAATGAATCGAAAATGGTTACAAAAATAATAGAAATGATGTCAAATGCATTGGGGATAACTTCCATATCGCCACTTGCCCGCTCCATGTATGGGAGCGCAGGGCTTTTAAGTTCAATCTTTGTTATTATCACAAAAATCACAATTATCTTCTGAATTTTCATTATTGATATTCGAACAAAGGCTTTGGGGGCAACTATCGCAAAGCATGCACAGAAAAATGTGTGATCTAAACAGCTAGAAAACCAACCTCCGAGCAATCAAGGCATCATTGTTATACATCGAGCTTCTTTCACGGACACGAGATATCATGTCTAAACTGATAGTGGGGTAATGAGTGTAGCACATAACTTTGCATCCAAATATCCGGGCGAGGGGATATGTAAAAGCATGTCCGCTAGTGTCAAAATAATATAAGGGGGTAAACTTGCACAAAGCTTCCCATGAGAGATAAACAGAACCCAAGCTTTGACCAATCATGGTGAAGTGAGGGTAAGTGGTTTCTTCAATCCACTTTCTTTGATACAGATGCACCACCTGAGCATGTAAGATTTGAAAACTAAAATTATATACGAAGAAATTTATACTTTGAAGTCGGTGAAACAAACATTAGAAAAACATAAATAAATGTTGACATTTTGGGCAATGCATGTTGTAACCGCTACTAGCACCAAGTGAACAAAAGAATCAAAGACGTGACAAATATTTCCCTTTGTGAAGGCATGGTGTAATATTTTAGACCACATGTAATATCAAACGCTAAAGTTTATTGTTTTGAGTCGATGTGAGATTTTCATAACACGTGAAGCTCCTGCAAAATCTCAAAATTAACAAAAAACTTCTCGCTATCTTCATCAATTAATAAAACCCCAAATCCAATCAGCTTATTTGAGTGAGTCCTGATCAATTCACACAAAGTGATAAATCAGAGAGAGAGGGAGAACCTCAGGTGGGTAAAGCAGGTTGACCCCGAAGCGATCGAGGGCTCGGGCAGTCAAACTCTGAGGCGAGGCATCGTGATCGCCGGTGTAGACGACGCAGCCAAGGTCAGGGCTCTCTTCTTGGATGGCTTTGACGGCGCACCACAACACTCTCTCTCCGCCGCCGCCATCATTGGTGTAGGGATGGAAGAACCCCACGGCTCTCTTTCTGTTCCTTCTGCGAGTGATTATGCGCAAGGCGAATTTCAAAATAGAGGCTGAGATAGCAGTGATCAGAGCCCAAATCAGAAACCCATTTGCCATGACGTTGAAGTGTGCTTTTTCGTAATTTTGAATCATGGGCAAGGAGGTAGCGGATGAAGAAATAGGTACGGCGCGCGTAGCAGATGATGAAGTCAGTCAAGCAGTCTAACCACGGACAGGGGCATCCAACGTGTAAAATTAATAAAAGTCTGAATGTAAAATATAATTTATTTGTTCTAAACACATTTGTATTAGATAAGTTAAAAGATAAAAAATTTATAAATAATAATAAAATAATTTGAATTATGATGCCTTTTGATATTTTGAAAAAAAAAAGTTTAATAAAAATTATTATAAAATTAAAATATTAATATAATATAATTTTTTAATATTATACTTATTTTATAATTTAAAAAAAATTGAATTATTTTTTATATTTTATTTAAAAATTTGATAAATTTATAATGATTAGTTTGAAAAAATGATAATGATTAATTTAAAAATATTTATGTTTAAGTGATATTTAAAAAGTAAATGAAATAAAATAAGATAAGATAAGATGAATAACATTACCAAACATCTCCTTATAACCAAAAGTAATACTAGTACATCTAGAATATCAAAACTGCAACGTTAGATATAGTTTTTACGTGGAATAAGTTTTATGTATTCTTTTTTTTTAAATATTGGTATATGGTATGTAGTGTATTGGATGATGAATATAATTTTTTTAAATATATAATCATATGATGTAGTCTTGTGTAAGCATTTACTTAATGGACAATATATAGGTATATTTATTATTTTAAATCTTACAACTCCAATTTAAATGAAATATATTTTATAAAATAATGAACTCTTATAGAAATTTTAAAATGTATTTTACAAAAAACACATTTTACTTGTAAATCGATGCGTACATTGTCATTGCACTGTTTGATTTTTAAAAGTGTTCATTTTAATTTTTATTACAGATCAAATCCAACAAATTCATAAATTATAAAAGAGTTGTGCTACACAAAAGTCTCACACCCTACACACCCACTTAAAAATATGTGATTTTATTTTTTTATCCTCATATTTCATATTAAATTCAATATGAAATATGAGGATAAAATAGTAAAATAATATGTTTTTAAGTAGGTGTACAGGATGTGAGGCTTATATTTAGAATTTTTCTTGTCCTTTAATCCCACGCATCTCATTCTCATCCCTAATACCAGTCATCGTCACCCCACTTTCATAAAAGCAATTATCAATGCTTTAGGTCAAATGGTGATAAAAAGATACAACTATTTTCACATATTTTTAGATATCTGTTTTAAATAGAGTGTATTCTCATAGAATAAGTAACTATCTTGTAATTTTTCACTTCGTGCATATAATTTTTTCATTAATTTACTAGTCGTTTTTTTTTTATTAATCTCTCGTTTTCATCCTTAAAGAACAGGTAAAGATATGAAAACATTTTGTAGTTGGGATCTCCTTGAAACTTCATAATTTTGTCATGCAAATGGGTGATTGGGATCGAGCAAACTACGTGCGGAATAATAATGAAAAAAATAAATTCTACTTGGAAATCTTACACTACACATTATTGTCTAATTTACATGTGATTTATCATTTTTATCATTCAATCTTAATATTTAAATATGTATATTTTTAAATAAAATGACAAAAATAATAAATCATATATTAGTTAAGAGGAGGTATGTGATGTAAGATTTCATTGTAACATTTTTCTAATACAAAATGACACAACTAAAAGGAAAGAGGGGAAAAAAAATTGCTAGGAAGCCCGTTTTGGGCTCCCGTTTATGCTTCATGTCTGACATGAAAAGACCAACTAGCATTTTTCTTCTTCTTCTGTTTTTCCCTCTTCTCTCATAGCTCACCCGCATTTCTCCCTAGCCCCCATCCTATCCCTCCCATTCCCTCACCCAGATCTCTCTCACTCTGCGCCACTTGAGACTAGTTCCTAAAGACATCCTCAGTCTCTAATTCATTCTCCGACTCAAACTCCTCCACGTCTTTGTCTCCATCTCCCCTGCCCAGTGAAACGCCGATCATTGCCTAGTTCGTCTCCAAGGTAAATTTACAATATTTTTTTTTTTTTTTAGTTTTGTTTTGTGACTTTCATTGTTTTGGAATTTTTTTTGGATTTTGTTCGTGACTATTTTGGACTCAATGTTGAGTTTTGTTGTAGCATGGTCGAGACTCATTGTAGTGATTTTCTTATCACCAAGTGCTCGACAAAATGCTATAAAATTTTTGTCTTTGCATATTAAAGACAAAAATGATCCGATTAAGAAGGGCTATGTATGTTGCAATTTATTTATACTAAAAAATGTGAAATAATGCTGATACGAAAATGTGAAATAATGATCATAATCTAACTTTTTATGAGGATTATGTATAATCTAATTTATTTATATTCAAATATTTTCTTCTATGGAAATTGATTTTTGGGT
Source organism: Juglans regia (assembly GCF_001411555.2). Taxonomy (NCBI): domain Eukaryota; kingdom Viridiplantae; phylum Streptophyta; class Magnoliopsida; order Fagales; family Juglandaceae; genus Juglans; species Juglans regia. The sequence continues at coordinate 51,507,576 of NC_049907.1, read as the reverse complement.
GTTTGTTAGTTGAGGTTGAAGGATCTCATACCCTTCAAAGCATTTAAGACTCTCTTGTTAGCCAATTTGTGACAACCACCAAAAGACTACTACATTGTTACATCCACTCGATTCATTAAACGTGTTGTTACAACAACTGCAGTTTTACATGTTTTATAGGTATGAAATTAGCTTAGAAAAATATTTGGAGTTCATTTGACTCAGAAAATAAGAGTGGTAATGCACAGGGATACCTAATAGTACCACATGAGTTTTTTTTGTCTTATACAATACCTTGTGGCAATATCGATTTAGTTTTCGGTCTTCTCCGTAGTCTCAGATGGATTATGTGTAGCAATGTTCACTGCAATTGTCTTAGATTAAATATATTTTGTTATGTGTATATACAAATTCTAACTAAATTAGAATTGTAGCAATGTTCAGAAGCATATTAAGTTTGTTGTGACACTCAATGCTGGATGCTTTCCACTACTTAGAAATTTAGGATATTGTTTTGTCATTCAATAGGCACAAAGTTGTAAAACAAACATCTCCCTTATGTTTATATCCCTCGACATCTTTGTGACATTCATGGCTTTATTATTTCTCGATTGTTATTACAAGTAGTCACAACCTTTCATTAATGGGAGAAAATAACATTTCAAGTCATCCATTTTAGAGGTAGTGACATAATAATTGTAAATATTGACACAATGTTGGAAGCACGTAGTAACACTAGCAATATTTCACGCTCAAATAACTCTTAGCAAAATAAATACCCAATATGTTTTTGTGGGTATTAAAGCGTGTCGATGAACTGTGCATACAAAGGATAATGACGGATGTATATTTTTCAGTTGCCAAAACTTTAAGGTATGTTATTTCACTATTGTTTGCTAAGAAATGAATAGTAATACTTATTTGCTAATGTGTTGATTGATTTTTCAGGCTAAGCATTCTTGCAGATATTTTTGCTGGTATGATCCGAAAATACCATCATATGGTGAGAAGAGAATTAACCGTTTAAAAACCGAAATTCAAAATATACAACTAGCAATAGATGTACAAACAAATCGACATCAACTAGAAATAGAGATTGAGAGACGTAGGAGAAAAGTTGAGAGTCATTGTAGTTTTAGTAATTTCAATGTCATGGGTACTTTATTTAGGCATATCTTTTGAAAAATTCTAAGACAATATGTAACCTATGAAGTGAATTTAATGTAATCTTGTTACTTCGTGTAGTAGTGGGTACCTTAATAGCATTTCGCAGTTCAGTATTTTAATTGTAATCTAAATGGCATGATTATGATTATGATATTGCATCAGCAAAGAGTTACAAAAAACCACGAGTGCTTACATCAATTGAGGAAAACCACGAGTGCTTACATCATCAAATAGTTACAAAAATAGGTTCAATAAAATCTCAATATTTCAAAATTACAAAGTTGTGACCAAGATTACAAAATAGGTATAATTAATGATCTAAACATGTCATTGTGACCAAGATTGCAAATTTAGCTCGTGGCGTCTACCAATTAGAACCCACTGAAATCCTGATGAAAAGCCTATGGAGTTGACTCCTATAAGGGGATAAAAAAAAATGTAAAAAGTGGCAACACAATTCACTAAAAAGATTACCAAAATAAGTTAATTTTACATTATTTGTGAGTGATGAGCAGTCAAAGGAGTTGAAAAACAATATGGTGCATGTGTCCAAACTTGACTTTGTTGATCCTGGTGTTAAAAGTATAATTTAAAAATAACTTAAATAAGAAACATCAAAACAATAAATGAAAAATATGTTGAATCGTAAATAAATTAATAAAAATGAACCTCAATTTTGTTGTGGTGCAATTGTCTTTTCGTACTAGATTTCTTAATACTATTCTCAGCGGGATGCACTTTTCTCTTAGACGGTAGTCTTCCCTTACTCCTAACTACCAATGAACTAATATACCTATCGTGCCCTCAATGAAAGCAATTGTATCGACTGTGTTATTAGTATCATGATCATCAATACCAGGGTATTGTGTCTTCAACTATTCTATCTGGCTAATCAATTTAACACAACTACTCTAGACCTTTGAAGTATTGAAATACAGTTCATAAAAGCAATTTTGGATCCTATTGTACCTTCGCGCATCGTCGATACTACTAGTGTCATAACTACTTATCACGAAAATATATTTTTGCTTAACATCTTTCCTCCACCGATCCAATATGTATTTTGATGATATTGTATGTTGGCCCATCCGGGTTAAGATACGGAGAGCGTGCCTGCACAAAATACCATTAAACTCAAATAACTTCAACTGCATTTCACATCAAGGGGATATTGAACAACTTTGACATTAAAGGTTATACGTTTTAAAAGTCATCACCAACTTGAACCTCATCCACAACAACGAACGTATATCAACCACCCTCACACCCCATCTCTTTAGTAGTCAAATATAGAAATCCTTACAATTCCTCTTGTACTTCTTTGAACTTAGCAAGAGTATATGCACTTTAAAATTGCTTCTCATGAGAATAGCGACTAATGTAGGGAATGTCCGTGTTAAAGGATTTGAAGTTAGCAATTACTTCATTCTCTGCCTTCCTCTTAAGGGCGTAATCATACTGTTCAACAAATTGTTTCAAAGTAGTTATAGAGTGAACGTAGTCGTCGAAAAATACATTAATTCATTCACTATGCTGTGTAGTTGACATTCCTACCTAGAATGTGTTTCTAACTTTGGTCAGGACACAAAAATGAAGATCACTATACAATGATACCAATCATGCATTTTCATGCAAATCATATGTATCGAGCATACGACACCAATGTTCCTTAAACTCATGCTGACTGAAAAGAGTTATAAACGCACTTATGTATAGTATTTTTGATTTTCTCATATCGACAATGTGATCCAAACTTCTCATGAAAATTTTTCATTATATGCCACAAGCAAAATCGATGCCTAAAAGTTGGAAACATCCTCGAGATTGCAATTTTCATGGCCTTGTTTTGGCATGTGACGATTACATTTGGCGGTTGGTTATTCATACACTGCAACCACGACTCAAATAACCACTCGAATGTATCTACGTCCTCACTGGATATAAATCCGCATTCGAGTTGAATTGACTACCAGTGGTTCACACCCACGAAAGGTGCAAAAGAAATTTTATACGTATTAGTCAAATATGTTGTATCAAATATAATCAGATTCCCAAAATGATTCATACACAGCTCTACTTCGGGCGTCTGCTCAAAACACATTCTTTAACTACATCTCATTGTCAACGTCTATCTTATAATAAAATTTTGGATTTCTTTTTTGCATATCTTCAAAATAGTTACATAGAGCTACACTGTCTCCAACCCCGAGGCAAAGTCGTCGTGCATTGTCAATGTAGTTTCGACACTTCTTTTTTCCCAATGTTACATTCTCATAACCGTCCGCCTCAACAACCACAAATTTTTGGACAACTGTGTTCCTGTCTTGTCATTTATTTCAAATCTTTTAGCGACATGAGCATCAACCTTCTTAAAGCATCTGAAATGTCTTAACTTTCCCATACTACATGCGTGTGTGTGATCCAATATCACTTTAGATATAATATATCCACTTTCATCATTGAATACACCATTAATCCTAACCTTACACCCCATCTTTAATGTTTGTTTTGGTTTCATAACATTGGTAGCCCTACTCTTTTATGTGCGTCCTCACGTGCATGTCAAGCAAAACCATTTTACCGTCTCATCGTCTTCCTTACTAGAATTCCTTTTGGATATCGCAAACTCATTCTTCTTACTATATTTCATATAATAAGCATGCACTTCTTCTATGGATGAAAATTACATTCCAACATAGGTTCTCCAATAGTTTCATCGCCTCCAATCTCCTTATCAATTACTACCTCATTACACTCATTATTTGAATATTTTATGTCAGCATCCATTGCAAAGTCCGAACTGTCTACAAAGATAGAACATGTGAAACATGGATATTAAAATAAAGCTTATAATGTTGTAATATAAAAATAATCATACACCTATACAACTATTACTCGTATTTAAAATAAAAAACAAACAAAAAAAGCAATGGTGCTAAAAAAAAAAAACTCATGTTGTACTGAACAACTACATTTCATTTTGTAGTTCTTAATAAGATCATTTTTGTCTTTAATATGCAAAGTCAAAAATTTTGTAACATTTTGTCGAGCACATAGTGCTCAGAAAATCACTATAATGAGTCTACAACAAAACTCAACAATGAGTCTCAACTATGCTACAACAAAACTCAACACTGAGTCCAAGACAGTCACAAACAAAATCCAAAAAAAATTCCAAAACAATGAAAGCCACAAAACAAAACTAAAAATAATAATAATTGTAAATTTACCTTGGAGATTAACTGGACAGTGATCGGCGTTTCACTTGGCATAAGAGATGGAGACGGAGACAGAGACGCGAGGGAGGGGAGATGGAGACGGAGACGCGGGGGAATTTGAGATGGAGAATGAACTAGGGATGTCTTTAGGAACTGGTCTCAAGAGGCAAAGAGTGAGAGAGATTTGGGTGAGAGAATGAGAGGGATAGCATGGGGGCAGGTGAGAAATGCGGGTGAGCTGTGAGAGAAGAGGGAACAAAAAAAAGAGGAGAAAGGCTTTTCCATGTCAGACGATAAGTATAAACGGGAGCTTAAAATGGGCTCCCTAGCATTTCTAAAAAAAATAAAAAAAATCCACAGCCTAATTCAATAAAAACGCTTCTTACTTTTTGAAGTGGGAATATGAATGTTTGATAGAGTTAATTTTTTTTATCGACTAATTTCAAGAGTGCATGACCCTCCACAAGAAATTTTCTGTAAGTGCAATAAGATAATTTAATAGAAAGTTTATCCAATTTGATAGCCCATATAAATTGTTTGCACTAAAAAAGATTTGAACTTTAGACCTTATTATTGTTTACACATAAGATGAGTTGTTTGGATAAAGTTAAGGGATGCTTAAGGAATGAAAGTAAATTATAATTTAGTAAATAGTAGTAAAATTATTTGAGTTAAAATATTTTATTGGGTTTTTGAAAATGAGAGATAAAAAATTAAATAAAAAATATTATAAAGTTAAAATATTGTTATAATATAAATTTTTAATATAAATTTTGTTTTAAAATTTAAAAAATTAGTAATATTTTTTACGTTTTGTTTGAAAGTTTAGAAAAATTGTAATGATCAGGCAATTATTAGATAAAAAAATCAAAGATTTGAAATTAAAAAAATATTTATATTTGAGTAATGTTTAGAAATAAAATTATGAGATAATTTGAGATAGTTATATTTTCCAAGCAATATCTTAGTTAATCCTCATTGTTAAGTATAAAGGCTAAGCGGTTATTTAGTTATTTCTAAATGATTTAATACCTAAGAAGCCCTTGATTCTAATTCAAAGATAAATTCACTTTTAACCTATTATTATCATCTAATAATTTATTAAATCTTGTAGGCTCAAACTTAACTTACTTAAGGTTTCGTTTAGTTATGCAATTTAGATGATATGAGATATTTTATTAAAAGTTGAATAAAATATTATTAAAATATAATTTTTATTTTAGAATTTGAAAAAATTAAATCATTTATTATATTTTATATGAGAGTTTAGAGAAGTTGTAAGCATGAGATAAAATGATTTTATGTATCAAAATTGAGCCTAAGCATTCGCGACTTTCTATCAACTAAACTCTTGTATAATTCTTAACTGATAGATGATTATTATGGTTACATTTATTATATTTTTAAGTCGGTGTGTAGAGCACACGATACATATCACTTAAATGATAAGATTAAATTGTAAGATTATAAAATATGCTTGAGGTATGATTTAGGTCTCGTTTGGTTACATATATGAGATGAAAGTGGAATAAAATATTGTTAGAATATAATTTTTTAATGTTATTTTTGTTTTGAAATTTTAAAAAATTGAATTGTTTATTATATTTTATGTAAAAACTTGAAAAAACTATAATGATTAAATTAGACGAGAGATCATTTGTGTAACGAAATATTAAGTTACATTTAGTTACAAAACTCAGCTGAGTTCATTCTAATTTTAAACTGAGTCTAATATCTAAATACACAACTCTTAAATTACTAAACTCATCTCAACTCAAAATATCCTTACACGTGAGACCCACAACTTTTTTCAACTTAACACATCTTTATACGTGAAATTTATATATTTTTTTTAATTTCTCATAAAAGTACTACATTTATCTTAACATCTAAATATATTTTAAACTCAATTTAAATAAATTATACATAATTTATTTTATATTTATCTTAATATCTAAATATATTTTAAACTAAATTATACATGATTTATTTTATTATTTAATTTATTATTATTTATAAAGAATTGAATTCAGCTTAACATTTAATAAAACTTTTCTTATGGTCACGATTTCCGGCTCTCCTTCATTTTTAACTCGGAAAAAAGTCCGTTAATAACTTAATCCTTTTAGCCAAACAGTGTGAATTATAGGGACTAGGGTAAACCCACTATCACCGTATCACGTCAATCCCTCAAACATAGGAAAAAGAGCGGGACATCACCCTCACCCTCACGCTCCCTAGTCTCTACTTCCCTCTCGAGTCTCCAGGCTATCCTTTTCTCCCACTCAACGAGCCAACTCGGTCACTGGTCCAGCTCACACAATGTCGGTGGGGGCTCGGCAACTCGCATTGCTTGGCGAGTTCAAGCCCTTCGGCTTAATTGCCGAAGCCCTGGACGGAAAGCCCGCGGATAATTTCAGCGAAAAGTTTGAATACTTCCTCTTCGATCCCCAGCTCGTCCGAGAGAGAAACGAAGCCGGTGAAACAGACGCATCGGCCTCGGCGTTCAGCGCGCGGAGCGATCACGAACTTTTCATCAGAGGGAATCGGTATGTTTTTAAATTACAATGAGAAAAAGTGTTTAGAATTCGAAGAAGGTTTTCTTTATCTTTGTGTTGAATTGGATAAAAAGGTTAGTCCGCATGGTTAGGGTCTTGAATTTAGAACGTTTCTCAATTTGAATTCTGCATTAGATCTCTCAGTTTTCAACCAATAATCAAAATTAATTCCTAGATTATTTAATTCGTAAGTATTGCATGCGCTATTGGTGTCACATGCTACAGGTCTAACAACGCATTAAGTGTATGAACAGCTTGTCTGATTCGCAATATTTAATCTGCCCGCTCAAATGGAGCTTCTTACATTAGTTTATTTTGGTTTAAATGTTGTCATATGTTCTTCGCTGTGCTTCACATCCGTACGCAATCATTTATCTTTTTAAATTTTATGAAGGTTTTGGTAATTTTCTCCACTCATTTGAAACAGGATAATATGGACCACTGGTGCACGAGTATTTAAGAGATTGACCTTACCCTCCACCGTCATTAAGGTACTTATTTTCTACGGTGCAGTATATAGGTTCAAGCTATATATCTCTCATTGTTACTGTGAAGTTTGGTAGTAAATACCTTCTATAAATGATGTCCTTGCCTGTTTTTTGTAAATCTAATAAATTACCAATGTATGCTCTAAAAAGCAGTTAGTATTTAAATTAGGACACCTTGCAGGATAATCATAGCTGTATACCATGTAATCGCCAAGTGCATTGTTTTTCTTCTGGCTTTGCTGAGATATCATACTGATGTTATTTCAACGAGGATGCTTTGTTATTACCAATATTGTTGTTTATACTTTATACTTGCACAGTTCTTCACATAGAGTGGAGACCTAAGTCAATTTCGTTATTATATATTTCTGTTTTATCTTTGATCTGTGTCTTTAATTGAGGGAATTCACACTGAAGGGTGTTTAGACCTGCCTTCCCCTTTTGAAATTTGGTTTTTATTTAATTTCTTTATTTTGTCTTCATTTTCTATTGTCTACTTGGATGGCTTCATTTCAGAGTTAATGTAAGGCATATAATTTTGATGTGTCTATTTTCATAGGACTGCTAGGGATGACACTGAATCACTGGCTAGTGGCGTTCAATGTTTGCAGGTTAAAATTAACATGCCAAGAATTATTGAAATCTGTTATAAGAAAATGAATGCAAGTTCTTTGCAATAACGTGTTTTGTTATGAGTAAGAGTTCTTTATAAAAAAAAAAAAGAGTAAGAGCTCTTTACTAAGAGCGCAGAAGGCATAACCCAGCTTTGCAGCAAATATGTTTATTGACTTGTCTTGAGGCAGATGCTATTTCAGCAAACTCTTTAGACAGTTTTTCTCAATTTTTTTTCATGATGTTTACAGTTCTTGTTTATGTACAGATAAATCATTAATGCATCATTTCTTTTCTCACCTTGTTGTTAAGTTCTGTACATAAACAAGAACTGTAAACAAGATAATCTATGACGTAGGGCAATTGGTTCCATAAGAACTGTAAACTTGATGTTTACAGTCCAAAACAATCTGTGTAAAAAAGTCACGGCAGAGGGCAATTGGCAATGCTTATGGAACCAACCCTGCATAATCTATATATGACCAAGATGAAGCCAGGGAGAAACTAAGAGGTCCTATAACATCAAGACGCAAGATGCTTAACAATCAACCATCCTCTCAGTTGATATCCCTACAAAGTAATATTACCTACCCCATACAGCACAAAACACTCTCTTTACCACCCAGCCCTTCTCAAGTTTTACAAGAAGTACTTGGGCTTTGCCTTCTCTTATGAATAAAACTTCTTGATTACCTATAAAAAAAGAAGTTTAAGTTCTGTTTGGTTGTCAAAAACTCGGCAGATGCTTTTTTTTTCCTATCATTATGTATTTTTTTTAGGCATGATATTTGTTGGATTTTGCTCCATTTTACTGAAGTGCTAGTTTTGGAAATAATTTTATCTCAATTCTAGGTGTGTTGGTGTCGTTTGGGTGACATGGATGAAACTCAGCTTTGTGTCTTACAAATGGATTCTTTAACAATTTACAACACATCAGGTGAGCAGACCAGTATTTTTTCAGTAGTAGTTTAGTTACTTGATAATACTTTTTTTTTTGTTCCTTACGACGTGGCTCTCCTGCAATGAGATGAAAAAAGTATTCTAAATGTTACTAGCACTCTTGGCACTTCAGCATCCACAAGATACGAATCTTGTAAATCCGGATTGGAATGACGAATCTTGTTGCTTTGGAATCTCTAATTAAAACTTGATTTTTTTTTTTTGGAATGATTCAAAGAAAAGGACATATCAATCCAGATTGGGATGACAAATCAATCCAAATTGAGATCATGATTATTTGGCCAGCATACTTGTTAGAACCAATGGAATGGTGGGTTGTGTTCTATTTCTTTTTAATGCTGATGTGGGAGGACTAGAGTCAGCACCTGAAAGTTCTTACTCACTTGTCCTGTGTATGCTAGAAAGGAGAAAATCTGGTTCTCCCATGCAATATCTGGGACCCATAATGTGTAATTCTTTCAAGCTGTTTTTTTTCCTCCTGAAGCACCTTGTTCATTTCATGGTATGTGTGGAAGCTGAGTTCCTGCTTTGTTTAATAGGTGAGGTAGTATCTATTCCTCTCCCTCGTACCATCACATCGATATGGTCTCTGCCATTTGGTTTATTATTTCAGCAGGCAGCTGAAGTGTATTCATCAGCACATATTCCTTTTTCATCTTCAAGTCCTCCCTTATTGGGCGCACGTGACATACCCCGTCATAGGAGAGAAATTGGTCATAGTCCACAACATAATTTTGGAATTTTGAATGCATGTGATAACATTTTTAATGGAGACACAAGTTTGATGTGCTCACATCTAATTTTAAAGGATCCGCTGGAAGAACTGCAGGTATGTTGTTTTAACTCACTTACTAATAATTTTCTTGAATTTATTTTCTTGGCCTTTTATTTTGTTTGCTTCAGACATGTGCTAGGTTCATAACTTCTTCCTGGAGACTTGTTTTTGCTGATGAACTTTTAGTATTTCCTGTTTTCTGTTTCTTGTTGATAAGTGAAGTTTGTTAATTGAAATTTTCAGCTGACTTATATAGAAGAGAGAGGAAAATTGAACATAATGAAGGAATTTGACGAAAGAACAATATGGACTAGTGATCAGATTCCTTTGATGGCATCATACAATAAAGGTTTTTATACCTTACTTATAATAAATTTTAGATTGGCCCCTTCTGGTCATGCATAAAAAAAAACTCTTAATCATATTTCACATTCGTCAATTCTTATATGGTCATTTTTTATGCAGGAAAGATGCAACACTCTGTGTGGGTTGCAGAAGCAGTTAATCCCAACCTTGAAGTGGCAAATGCTAGTTTAACTAATGCAGTTCCTGCTGATGTATTGCCAAAACAGTTCTCTTTCCGTAGAATATGGCAGGGTAAGGGTGCCCAGGCAGCTGCTTGTAAGGTATCACTGCACTTACTGATCAATGTTGTCTTTTAAATGAAACTTTGATTAGGGAATAAATTAACGATAATATTCATCCCTCTTTTCTCTCTTAGTTTTAGTTTTTTTACCTCTTTTCTCTCTTAGTTAATTATATAACCCTAAAGCATTATGAAAATGCATGAACATCAAAAGATTTTTTCTCATTAATGGCTTGAAACTCTATTAAGGTTCCAAAAGGCATTATCTCATTGTGATCTTATCTGATCGATCTTGATAAACTGCAATTTTCTTTTTAAGCATTTGACAATAACATCTTCATATTAACATACTGCCCGCATTTTTCTTTTGACTTTTTTCTGTTCTTTAATGTTTTCAGGTTTTTCTGGCTACTGATAATGATGCAGCTCCTGTAATTTGCTTTCTTCACCAAGAGCAAAAAAAATTGTTGGCTGTAAGGCTCCAAAGTGTTGAAATAAATAATGAGATTCTCTTTGACATAAAACCTGACATGAGCTGGAGCATACCTGCTGTTGCAGCTGAACCTGTAATTGTTACACGCCCGAGGTAGAGTTGAGTTTTTTTTATCTGTTTTTGGGCATTAATATTGATATTTTTTAATATAATATTGCGGACCTGACTTTCTTTGCCCCATCCCTTCTACCATATTCTTTTTTCTTTCAGAGTTAAAGTGGGATTGCTTCCGTATTCAGACATCTTTGTTTTGACTCCAGAAAATGGCCTTCTTCTTTATGTAAGCTATATGCATATGCCCATAACATGGCTTATATCAATTCTGTTAATCTTCTTTTATATTCATTTTCAGTGTCTAATTGATTTTTATTGATAATTGTGTCTAATTGATTTTTATTGATAATTGTGTCTAATTGATTTTTTATTGCTGCATATGTCATGATATTTCCATGCTATCTTCTTTAATATCACATATTGCAAGTGCTGTGCCTTTGAAATGAAATAATGTCATGTTTGAGTATTTGTGAAGACACTTTGTTTTTAGTGCCAATATTATTAATACATATGCTTGCACATGCCAAATCTCAAGTAGAGTTTCTGTTCTTATACCGGTAAAGTGTTTATGTTGTTGCATAGGCGAGATACTCTCGTATATGTCCTGTATGCTTGGGCCTTTGTCAATTTTCATGATCAATAAAATTTTGTTTCCCGATACAAAAAGTGTTTATATTGGAGTATTTTTTAGGCAGTTTGCTTTTTACACTAATATGATATCTAATTTATTAATGCTAATCTTTTTTTTTGTCTTAGAGAATTATGGAATTAGTTATCATATCCTAAATACAATTAACAAGGCGTGAAGCCCAATGGGAAGTTTGGCTACTTTCTTCCCTTGACGTTCCCAGTATTGTAATGCATATATATGATTTTGATTGAATTTCTCCTAGGCAAGTGCTCACTGGCAAAAAGGAATTCACGTGGCCTATCCAAGATGATTGTTCTTAAAGTTTTCCGTTGATCTTCAGTGTAACCACGTTTTATCCCATACATAATGATATTAATGTTCTTGTTCACTTTTCTATACAATTGAATGCCTGCCCTGTCGAAAATCTTATTGCATCTTGTCTAGTAGGCAAATGGCTTAGTTTCCAATGATTTCTAGACTTGCATCTAAATATTCTCATTTTAGAGAAATAGATGAACAATGGTTTAACAATGAGTATTGCCTAGATTCCGAGTAAAGAAAAGTATTCCATCTTCTCTGGTGACCGGCACATCTTTAAAGAAGAAGATGATTATTGATTTAACAATGGGCGATGGCTAGACTTTTTTAGTAAAGAAAAGTATTATGTCTTCTACGATGACCTAACACATATTTTTGACAAAAATCCTTTACTTTTCATCACTAGTTAAACAACAAAACAGAGCATGGGTTACTCAAATAAGTTATTCATTGAAGCTAAGATTTTGAGTTAATAGCAATGAAGAAGGTATCAATGTTACGTATATTGGAAAAGCTGTATTGTTGGATAGAGCTAGTGTGGCTTGGTTGTTGGGGGTGGCAGAAGCCCTGTTTCAGGTGGAGGGGTTGAAGGAATTCGTGGAAGAAATTAGCCAAAGTTCTAGCTATTAGGCTGATAATAAGGTTGGAAGAGATTATTTCCAAATCTCAAAACTCTTTTATTAGGGGTAGTTTGCCAATGAATGCCTAGTCAATAGAGCTAGATTGACATGGATTTTGAAAATTCCTATGATCATGTTAACTAAGAGCTTTTGCTATACACATTGTGGACGTGTGGCTTTGGGGTGAAGTTGTGCAAGTGGGTATCTAGTTGTGTTTATGGCCAAGTCCATTTGACAATCTGTTTTTAGCCATTTCAAGTTGAATTGGGTCATGTCTCAAGGGGTGGTGCATCTTTCCATGTGTGGTTGGTTTGCTGAGCAACATAGTGTCACTTTGTGAAAAATGATTCTCATTTGCTTAATGTGGTGCATTTTGAGGGAAAGGAATGAGTGAAGCTTTGGGATGTTCGAGGAGACGGTGGAAGAGCTAAAGGATTACTCTTTTAGATCTGTTATCATTGGATGGTAGCAAACTCATTTTCTTCCAGCTTTGGTTTTCAGGATGTTCTTGCTCTTTATACTATTCTAGCGTGGTGCATCTTATGTATACTTCCTGTGTACTTGGCAGTGCCTTTTTGCTCATTAATAAAATTATTTTTACTTGATCACTCGTTATAGATAAAACTTAAATTTATCTTATAAATGAAAGTTCATTCAACAAGCTTTTTTACTGTTTTTTTCCTTTTCCTTTACAAGACACAAAGTAGTTGCTAAAGTTGGGTGTCTTTCATGAGATGTAGAATTGACATATATTTTATATTTGCAGTCAGGAAAGCAATGCCTTTGTAGGTATGTGTTACCATCTTGTTTGAGCAAAACCCGAGTTTCACACAATTTGGATTTTCCCGAAACGTCATTTGCG